>NC_091230.1:6384863-6406425 GCF_040958095.1 Procambarus clarkii | reverse complement strand
GTCACCAACGTGGTCACACAGTCACCAACGTGGTCACCAACGTGGTCACCACAGTCACCAACGTGGTCACCACAGTCACCAACGTGGTCACCACAGTCACCAACGTGGTCACCACAGTCACCAACGTGGTCACCACAGTCACCAACGTGGTCACCAACGTGGTCACCACAGTCACCAACGTGGTCACCAACGTGGTCACCAACGTGGTCACCACAGTCACCAACGTGGTCACCAACGTGGTCACCACAGTCACCAACGTGGTCACCAACGTGGTCACCACAGTCACCAACGTGGTCACCACAGTCACCAACGTGGTCACCAACGTGGTCACCACAGTCACCAACGTGGTCACCACAGTCACCAACGTGGTCACCACAGTCACCAACGTGGTCACCACAGTCACCAACGTGGTCACCACAGTCACCAACGTGGTCACCACAGTCACCAACGTGGTCACCACAGTCACCAACGTGGTCACCACAGTCACCAACGTGGTCACCACAGTCACCAACGTGGTCACCACAGTCACCAACGTGGTCACCAACGTGGTCACCAACGTGGTCACCACAGTCACCAACGTGGTCACCAACGTGGTCACCAACGTGGTCACCAACGTGGTCACCACAGTCACCAACGTGGTCACCAACGTGGTCACCACAGTCACCAACGTGGTCACCACAGTCACCAACGTGGTCACCAACGTGGTCACCACGTGGTCACCACAGTCACCAACGTGGTCACCACAGTCACCAACGTGGTCACCAACGTGGTCACCACAGTCACCAACGTGGTCACCACAGTCACCAACGTGGTCACCAACGTGGTCACCACAGTCACCAACGTGGTCACCACAGTCACCAACGTGGTCACCACGTGGTCACCAACGTGGTCACCACAGTCACCAACGTGGTCACCACAGTCACCAACGTGGTCACCACAGTCACCAACGTGGTCACCACAGTCACCAACGTGGTCACCACAGTCACCAACGTGGTCACCACAGTCACCAACGTGGTCACCACAGTCACCAACGTGGTCACCACAGTCACCAACGTGGTCACCAACGTGGTCTTCACAGTCACCAACGTGGTCACCACAGTCACCAACGTGGTCACCACAGTCACCAACGTGGTCACCACAGTCACCAACGTGGTCACCACAGTCACCAACGTGGTCACCACAGTCACCAACGTGGTCACCACAGTCACCAACGTGGTCACCACAGTCACCAACGTGGTCACCAACGTGGTCACCAACGTGGTCACCACAGTCACCAACGTGGTCACCAACGTGGTCACCACAGTCACCAACGTGGTCACCAACGTGGTCACCACAGTCACCAACGTGGTCACTACAGTCACCAACATGGTCACCACAGTCACCAACGTGGTCACCAACGTGGTCACCACAGTCACCAACGTGGTCACCACAGTCACCAACGTGGTCACCACAGTCACCAATGTGGTCACCAACGTGGTCACCACAGTCACCAACGTGGTCACCACAGTCACCAACGTGGTCACCACAGTCACCAACGTGGTCACCAACGTGGTCACCACAGTCACCAACGTGGTCACCAACGTGGTCACCACAGTCACCAACGTGGTCACCACAGTCACACACGTGGTCACCACAGTCACCAACGTGGTCACCACAGTCACCAACGTGGTCACCAACGTGGTCATCACAGTCACCAACGTGGTCACCACAGTCACCAACGTGGTCACCAACGTGGTCACCACAGTCACCAACGTGGTCACCACAGTCACCAACGTGGTCACCAACGTGGTCACCACAGTCACCAACGTGGTCACCACAGTCACCAACGTGGTCACCAACGTGGTCACCACAGTCACCAACGTGGTCACCATCGTGGTCACCACAGTCACCAACGTGGTCACCACAGTCACCAACGTGGTCACCAACGTGGTCACCACAGTCACCAACGTGGTCACCAACGTGGTCACCACAGTCACCAACGTGGTCACCACAGTCACCAACGTGGTCACCACAGTCACCAACGTGGTCACCACAGTCACCAACGTGGTCACCACAGTCACCAACGTGGTCACCAAGTCACCAACGTGGTCACCAACGTGGTCACCACAGTCACCAACGTGGTCACCACAGTCACCAACGTGGTCACCAACGTGGTCACCACAGTCACCAACGTGGTCACCAACGTGGTCACCACAGTCACCAACGTGGTCACCACAGTCACAACGTGGTCACCAACGTGGTCACCACAGTCACCAACGTGGTCACCACAGTCACCAACGTGGTCACCACAGTCACCAACGTGGTCACACACGTGGTCACCAACGTGGTCACCACAGTCACAAACGTGGTCACCACAGTCACCAACGTGGTCACCACAGTCACCAACGTGGTCACCACAGTCACAACGTGGTCACCACAGTCACCAACGTGGTCACCACAGTCACCAACGTGGTCACCACAGTCACCAACGTGGTCACCACAGTCACCAACGTGGTCCCACAGTCACCAACGTGGTCACCAACGTGGTCCACAGTCACCAACGTGGTCACCACAGTCACCAACGTGGTCACCACAGTCACCAACGTGGTCACCACAGTCACCAACGTGGTCACCACAGTCACCAACGTGGTCACCACAGTCACCAACGTGGTCACCACAGTCACCAACGTGGTCACCACAGTCACCAACGTGGTCACCAACGTGGTCACCAACGTGGTCACCACAGTCACCAACGTGGTCACCAACGTGGTCACCACAGTCACCAACGTGGTCACCAACGTGGTCACCACAGTCACCAACGTGGTCACCACAGTCACCAACGTGGTCACCAACGTGGTCACCAACGTGGTCACCACAGTCACCAACGTGGTCACCACAGTCACCAACGTGGTCACCAACGTCACCAACGTGGTCACCAACGTGGTCACCACAGTCACCAACGTGGTCACCAACGTGGTCACCAACGTGGTCACCACAGTCACCAACGTGGTCACCACAGTCACCAACGTGGTCACCAACGTGGTCACCAACGTGGTCAACAGTCACCAACGTGGTCACCACAGTCACCAACGTGGTCACCAACGTGGTCACCACAGTCACCAACGTGGTCACCAACGTGGTCACCACAGTCACCAACGTGGTCACCACAGTCACCAACGTGGTCACCACAGTCACCAACGTGGTCACCACAGTCACCAACGTGGTCACCAACGTGGTCACCACAGTCACCAACGTGGTCACCAACGTGGTCACCACAGTCACCAACGTGGTCACCACAGTCACCAACGTGGTCACCACAGTCACCAACGTGGTCACCAACGTGGTCACCACAGTCACCAACGTGGTCACCACAGTCACCAACGTGGTCACCAACGTGGTCACCACAGTCACCAACGTGGTCACCACAGTCACCAACGTGGTCACCAACGTGGTCACCACAGTCACCAACGTGGTCACCACAGTCACCAACGTGGTCACCAAAGTGGTCACCACAGTCACCAACGTGGTCACCACAGTCACCAACGTGGTCACCACAGTCACCAACGTGGTCACCAACGTGGTCACCACAGTCACCAACGTGGTCACCACAGTCACCAACGTGGTCACCACAGTCACCAACGTGGTCACCACAGTCACCAACGTGGTCACCAACGTGGTCACCAACGTGGTCACCACGTGGTCAATACGTCACCAACGTGGTCACCAAGTGGTCACCAACGTGGTCACCACAGTCACCAACGTGGTCACCACAGTCACCAACGTGGTCACCAACGTGGTCACCAACGTGGTCACTACAGTCACCAACGTGGTCACCACAGTCACCAACGTGGTCACTACAGTCACCAACGTGGTCACCACAGTCACCAACGTGGTCACCAACGTGGTCACCACAGTCACCAACGTGGTCACCAACGTGGTCACCACAGTCACCAACGTGGTCACCACAGTCACCAACGTGGTCACCACAGTCACCAACGTGGTCACCACAGTCACCAACGTGGTCACCACAGTCACCAACGTGGTCACCACAGTCACCAACGTGGTCACCAACGTGGTCACCACAGTCACCAACGTGCTCACCAACGTGGTCACCACAGTCACCAACGTGGTCACCAACGTGGTCACCAACGTGGTCACCACAGTCACCAACGTGGTCACCACAGTCACCAACGTGGTCACCACAGTCACCAACGTGGTCACCACAGTCACCAACGTGGTCACCAACGTGGTCATCACAGTCACCAACGTGGTTATCACAGTCACCAACGTGGTCACCAACGTGGTCACCACAGTCACCAACGTGGTCACCACAGTCACCAACGAGGTCACCACAGTCACCAACGTGGTCACCAACGTGGTCACCACAGTCACCAACGTGGTCACCACAGTCACCAACGTGGTCACCAACGTGGTCACCACAGTCACCAACGTGGTCACCAACGTGGTCACCACAGTCACCAACGTGGTCACCAACGTGGTCACCACAGTCACCAACGTGGTCATCACAGTCACCAACGTGGTCACCAACGTGGTCACCACAGTCACCAACGTGGTCAACACAGTCACCAACGTGGTCACCACAGTCACCAACGTGGTCACCAACGTGGTCACCACAGTCACCAACGTGGTCACCACAGTCACCAACGTGGTCACCACAGTCACCAACGTGGTCACCACAGTCACCAACGTGGTCACTACAGTCACCAACGTGGTCACCACAGTCACCAACGTGGTCACCAACGTGGTCACCACAGTCACCAACGTGGTCACCAACGTGGTCACCACAGTCACCAACGTGGTCACCACAGTCACACACGTGGTCACCACAGTCACCAACGTGGTCACCACAGTCACCAACGTGGTCACCAACGTGGTCACCACAGTCACCAACGTGGTCACCACAGTCACCAACGTGGTCACCAACGTGGTCACCACAGTCACCAACGTGGTCACCACAGTCACCAACGTGGTCACCACAGTCACCAACGTGGTCACCACAGTCACCAACTTGGTCACCAACGTGGTCACCACAGTCACCAACGTGGTCACCATCGTGGTCACCACAGTCACCAACGTGGTCACCACAGTCACCAACGTGGTCACCAACGTGGTCACCACAGTCACCAACGTGGTCACCAACGTGGTCACCACAGTCACCAACGTGGTCACCACAGTCACCAACGTGGTCACCACAGTCACCAACGTGGTCACCACAGTCACCAACGTGGTCACCACAGTCACCAACGTGGTCACCACAGTCACCAACGTGGTCACCAACGTGGTCACCACAGTCACCAACGTGGTCACCACAGTCACCAACGTGGTCACCAACGTGGTCACCACAGTCACCAACGTGGTCACCAACGTGGTCACCACAGTCACCAACGTGGTCACCACAGTCACCAACGTGGTCACCAACGTGGTCACCACAGTCACCAACGTGGTCACCACAGTCACCAACGTGGTCACCACAGTCACCAACGTGGTCACCACAGTCACAAACGTGGTCACCACAGTCACCAACGTGGTCACCACAGTCACCAACGTGGTCACCACAGTCACCAACGTGGTCACCACAGTCACCAACGTGGTCACCACAGTCACCAACGTGGTCACCACAGTCACCAACGTGGTCACCACAGTCACCAACGTGGTCACCACAGTCACCACGTGGTCACCAACGTGGTCTTCACAGTCACCAACGTGGTCACCACAGTCACCAACGTGGTCACCACAGTCACCAACGTGGTCACCACAGTCACCAACGTGGTCACCACAGTCACCAACGTGGTCACCACAGTCACCAACGTGGTCACCACAGTCACCAACGTGGTCACCACAGTCACCAACGTGGTCACCAACGTGGTCACCAACGTGGTCACCACAGTCACCAACGTGGTCACCAACGTGGTCACCACAGTCACCAACGTGGTCACCAACGTGGTCACCACAGTCACCAACGTGGTCACCACAGTCACCAACGTGGTCACCAACGTGGTCACCAACGTGGTCACCACAGTCACCAACGTGGTCACCACAGTCACCAACGTGGTCACCAACGTGGTCACCAACGTGGTCACCAACGTGGTCACCACAGTCACCAACGTGGTCACCAACGTGGTCACCAACGTGGTCACCACAGTCACCAACGTGGTCACCACAGTCACCAACGTGGTCACCAACGTGGTCACCAACGTGGTCACTACAGTCACCAACGTGGTCACCACAGTCACCAACGTGGTCACCAACGTGGTCACCACAGTCACCAACGTGGTCACCAACGTGGTCACCACAGTCACCAACGGTCACCACAGTCACCAACGTGGTCACCACAGTCACCAACGTGGTCACCACAGTCACCAACGTGGTCACCAACGTGGTCACCACAGTCACCAACGTGGTCACCAACGTGGTCACCACAGTCACCAACGTGGTCACCACAGTCACCAACGTGGTCACCACAGTCACCAACGTGGTCACCAACGTGGTCATCACAGTCACCAACGTGGTCACCACAGTCACCAACGTGGTCACCAACGTGGTCACCACAGTCACCAACGTGGTCACCACAGTCACCAACGTGGTCACCAACGTGGTCACCACAGTCACCAACGTGGTCACCACAGTCACCAACGTGGTCACCAAAGTGGTCACCACAGTCACCAACGTGGTCACCACAGTCACCAACGTGGTCACCACAGTCACCAACGTGGTCACCAACGTGGTCACCACAGTCACCAACGTGGTCACCACAGTCACCAACGTGGTCACCACAGTCACCAACGTGGTCACCACAGTCACCAACGTGGTCACCACAGTCACCAACGTGGTCACCAACGTGGTCACCAACGTGGTCACCAACGTGGTCAATACAGTCACCAACGTGGTCACCAAAGTGGTCACCAACGTGGTCACCACAGTCACCAACGTGGTCACCACAGTCACCAACGTGGTCACCAACGTGGTCACCAACGTGGTCACTACAGTCACCAACGTGGTCACCACAGTCACCAACGTGGTCACTACAGTCACCAACGTGGTCACCACAGTCACCAACGTGGTCACCAACGTGGTCACCACAGTCACCAACGTGGTCACCAACGTGGTCACCACAGTCACCAACGTGGTCACCACAGTCACCAACGTGGTCACCACAGTCACCAACGTGGTCACCACAGTCACCAACGTGGTCACCACAGTCACCAACGTGGTCACCAACGTGGTCACCACAGTCACCAACGTGGTCACCAACGTGGTCACCACAGTCACCAACGTGCTCACCAACGTGGTCACCTCAGTCACCAACGTGGTCACCAACGTGGTCACCAACGTGGTCACCACAGTCACCAACGTGGTCACCACAGTCACCAACGTGGTCACCACAGTCACCAACGTGGTCACCACAGTCACCAACGTGGTCACCAACGTGGTCATCACAGTCACCAACGTGGTTATCACAGTCACCAACGTGGTCACCAACGTGGTCACCACAGTCACCAACGTGGTCACCACAGTCACCAACGAGGTCACCACAGTCACCAACGTGGTCACCAACGTGGTCACCACAGTCACCAACGTGGTCACCACAGTCACCAACGTGGTCACCAACGTGGTCACCACAGTCACCAACGTGGTCACCAACGTGGTCACCACAGTCACCAACGTGGTCACCAACGTGGTCATCACAGTCACCAACGTGGTCATCACAGTCACCAACGTGGTCACCAACGTGGTCACCACAGTCACCAACGTGGTCAACACAGTCACCAACGTGGTCACCACAGTCACCAACGTGGTCACCAACGTGGTCACACAGTCACCAACGTGTCACCACAGTCACCAACGTGGTCACCACAGTCACCAACGTGGTCACCACAGTCACCAACGTGGTCACTACAGTCACCAACGTGGTCACCACAGTCACCAACGTGGTCACCACAGTCACCAACGTGGTCACCACAGTCACCAACGTGGTCACCACAGTCACCAACGTGGTCACCACAGTCACCAACGTGGTCACCACAGTCACCAACGTGGTCACCACAGTCACCAACGTGGTCACCAACGTGGTCACCAACGTGGTCACCGACGTGGTCACCACAGTCACCAACGTGGTCACCAACGTGGTCACCAACGTGGTCACCACAGTCACCAACGTGGTCACCATAGTCACCAACGTGGTCACCACAGTCACCAACGTGGTCACCACAGTCACCAACGTGGTCACCAACGTGGTCACCACAGTCACCAACGTGGTCACCCACTGTCACCAACGTGGTCACCACAGTCACCAACGTGGTCACCAGTCACCAACGTACCACAGTCACCAACGTGGTCACCACAGTCACCAACGTGGTCACCAACGTGGTCACCACAGTCACCAACGTGGTCACCACAGTCACCAACGTGGTCCCAACGTGGTCACACAGTCACCAACGTGGTCACCAACGTGGTCACCACAGTCACCAACGTGGTCACCAATGGTCACACAGTCACCAACGTGGTCACCACAGTCACCAAACGTGGTCACCAACGTGGTCACCACAGTCACCACGTGGTCACCAACGTGGTCACCACAGTCACCAACGTGGTCACCAACGTGTGTCACCACAGTCACCAACGTGGTCACCACAGTCACCAACGTGGTCACCACAGTCACCAACGTGGTCACCACAGTCACCAACGTGGTCACCACAGTCACCAACGTGGTCACCGTCACCAACGTGGTCACCACAGTCACCAACGTGGTCACCACAGTCACCAACGTGGTCACCACAGTCACCAACGTGGTCACCACAGTCACCAACGTGGTCACCACAGTCACCAACGTGGTCACCACAGTCACCAACGTGGTCACCACAGTCACCAACGTGGTCACCACAGTCACCAACGTGGTCACCACAGTTCACCCAACGTGGTCACCACAGTCACCAACGTGGTCACCACAGTCACCAACGTGGTCACCAACGTGGTCACCAACGGGTCACCACACCACCAACGTGGTCACCAACGTGGTCACCAACGTGGTCACCAACGTGGTCACCACACGTCACCAACGTGGTCACCAACGTGGTCACCAACGTGGTCACCACAGTCACCAACGTGGTCACCAAGTCACCAACGTGGTCACCAACGTGGTCACCAACGTGTCACTACAGTCACCAACGTGGTCACCACAGTCATCCAACGTGGTCACCAACGTGGTCACCACAGTCACCAACGTGGTCACCACAGTCACCAACGTGGTCACCAACGTGGTCACCACAGTCACCAATGTGGTCACCAACGTGGTCACCACAGTCACCAACGTGGTCACCACAGTCACCAACGTGGTCACCACAGTCACCAACGTGGTCACCACAGTCACCAACGTGGTCACCAACGTGGTCACCACAGTCACCAACGTGGTCACCAACGTGGTCACCACAGTCACCAACGTGGTCACCACAGTCACACACGTGGTCACCACAGTCACCAACATGGTCACCACAGTCACCAACGTGGTCACCAACGTGGTCATCACAGTCACCAACGTGGTCACCACAGTCACCAACGTGGTCACCACAGTCACCAACGTGGTCACCAACGTGGTCACCACAGTCACCAACGTGGTCACCACAGTCACCAACGTGGTCACCACAGTCACCAACGTGGTCACCAACGTTGTCACCACAGTCACCAACGTGGTCACCACAGTCACCAACGTGGTCACCAACGTGGTCACCACAGTCACCAACGTGGTCACCAACGTGGTCACCACAGTCACCAACGTGGTCACCACAGTCACCAACGTGGTCACCACAGTCACCAACGTGGTCACCACAGTCACCAACGTGGTCACCAACGTGGTCACCACAGTCACCAACGTGGTCACCACAGTCACCAACGTGGTCACCAACGTGGTCACCACAGTCACCAACGTGGTCACCAACGTGGTCACCACAGTCACCAACGTGGTCACCACAGTCACCAACGTGGTCACCACAGTCACCAACGTGGTCACCACAGTCACCAACGTGGTCACCACAGTCACCAACGTGGTCACCAGTCACCAACGTGGTCACCACAGTCACCAACGTGGTCACCACAGTCACCAACGTGGTCACCACAGTCACCAACGTGGTCACCACAGTCACCAACGTGGTCACCACAGTCACCAACGTGGTCACCACAGTCACCAACGTGGTCACCACAGTCACCAACGTGGTCACCACAGTCACCAACGTGGTCACCAACGTGGTCACCACAGTCACCAACGTGGTCACCACAGTCACCAACGTGGTCACCACAGTCACCAACGTGGTCACCACAGTCACCAACGTGGTCACCACAGTCACCAACGTGGTCACCACAGTCACCAACGTGGTCACCACAGTCACCAACGTGGTCACCACAGTCACCAACGTGGTCACCACAGTCACCAACGTGGTCACCAACGTGGTCACCACAGTCACCAACGTGGTCACCAACGTGGTCACCACAGTCACCAACGTGGTCACCACAGTCACCAACGTGGTCACCAACGTGGTCACCACAGTCACCAACGTGGTCACCACAGTCACCAACGTGGTCACCACAGTCACCAACGTGGTCACCAACGTGGTCACCACAGTCACCAACGTGGTCACCAACGTGGTCACCAACGTGGTCACCACAGTCACCAACGTGGTCACCACAGTCACCAACGTGGTCACCAACGTGGTCACCAACGTGGTCACCACAGTCACCAACGTGGTCACCACAGTCACCAACGTGGTCACCAACGTGGTCACCACAGTCACCAACGTGGTCACCAACGTGGTCACCACAGTCACCAACGTGGTCACCACAGTCACCAACGTGGTCACCACAGTCACCAACGTGGTCACCACAGTCACAACGTGGTCACCAACGTGGTCACCACAGTCACCAACGTGGTCACCAACGTGGTCACCACAGTCACCAACGTGGTCACCAACGTGGTCACCACAGTCACCAACGTGGTCACCACAGTCACCAACGTGGTCACCACAGTCACCAACGTGGTCACCAACGTGGTCACCACAGTCACCAACGTGGTCACCACAGTCACCAACGTGGTCACCAACGTGGTCACCACAGTCACCAACGTGGTCACCAACGTGGTCACCACAGTCACCAACGTGGTCACCACAGTCACCAACGTGGTCACCACAGTCACCAACGTGGTCACCAACGTGGTCACCACAGTCACCAACGTGGTCACCACAGTCACCAACGTGGTCACCACAGTCACCAACGTGGTCACCACAGTCACCAACGTGGTCACCACAGTCACCAACGTGGTCACCACAGTCACCAACGTGGTCACCAACGTGGTCACCACAGTCACCAACGTGGTCACCACAGTCACCAACGTGGTCACCAACGTGGTCACCACAGTCACCAACGTGGTCACCACAGTCACCAACGTGGTCACCAACGTGGTCACCAACGTGGTCACCACAGTCACCAACGTGGTCACCAACAGTCACCAACGTGGTCACCACAGTCACCAACGTGGTCACCACAGTCACCAACGTGGTCACCACAGTCACCAACGTGGTCACCAACGTGGTCACCAACGTGGTCACCACAGTCACCAACGTGGTCACCACAGTCACCAACGTGGTCACCACAGTCACCAACGTGGTCACCAACGTGGTCACCACAGTCACCAACGTGGTCACCACAGTCACCAACGTGGTCACCACAGTCACCAACGTGGTCACCACAGTCACCAACGTGGTCACCAACGTGGTCACCACAGTCACCAACGTGGTCACCAACGTGGTCACCACAGTCACCAACGTGGTCACCAACGTGGTCACCACAGTCACCAACGTGGTCACCAACGTGGTCACCACAGTCACCAACGTGGTCACCAACGTGGTCACCAACGTGGTCACCAACGTGGTCACCACAGTCACCAACGTGGTCACCACAGTCACCAACGTGGTCACCACAGTCACCAACGTGGTCACCACAGTCACCAACGTGGTCACCAACGTGGTCACCACAGTCACCAACGTGGTCACCACAGTCACCAACGTGGTCACCAACGTGGTCACCACAGTCACCAACGTGGTCACCACAGTCACCAACGTGGTCACCACAGTCACCAACGTGGTCACCACAGTCACCAACGTGGTCACCACAGTCACCAACGTGGTCACCACAGTCACCAACGTGGTCACCAACGTGGTCACCACAGTCACCAACGTGGTCACCACAGTCACCAACGTGGTCACCAAGGTCACACAGTCACCAACGTGGTCACCACAGTCACCAACGTGGTCACCAACGTGGTCACCAACGTGGTCACCACGTGGTCACAGTCACCAACGTGGTCACCACAGTCACCAACGTGGTCACCACAGTCACCAACGTGGTCACCACAGTCACCAACGTGGTCACCACAGTCACCAACGTGGTCACCAAGTCACCAACGTGGTCACCACAGTCACCAACGTGGTCACCACAGTCACCAACGTGGTCACCAACGTGGTCACCACAGTTCACCAACGTGGTCACCAACGTGGTCACCACAGTCACCAACGTGGTCACCACAGTCCACCAACGTGGTCACCACAGTCACCAACGTGGTCACCACAGCACCAACGTGGTCACCAACGTGGTCACCACAGTGTCACCAACGTGGTCACCACAGTCACCAACTGGTCACCAACGTGGTCACCACAGTCACCAACGTGGTCACCAACGTGGTCACCACAGTCACCAACGTGGTCACCACAGTCACCAACGTGGTCACCACAGTCACCAACGTGGTCACCACAGTCACCAACGTGGTCACCACAGTCACAAACGTGGTCACCAGTCACAACGTGGTCACCACAGTCACCAACGTGGTCACCACAGTCACCAAACGGTGGTCACCACAGTCACCAACGTGGTCACCACAGTCACCAACGTGGTCACCACAGTCACCAACGTGGTCACCAACGTGTCACCACAGTCACCAACGTGGTCACCACAGTCACCAACGTGGTCACCACAGGTCACCAACGTGGTTCACCAACGTGGTCACCACAGTCACCAACGTGGTCACCACAGTCACCAACGTGGTCACCACAGTCACCAACGTGGTCACCACAGGTCACCAAACGTGGTCACCACAGTCACCAACGTGGTCACCACAGTCACCAACGTGGTCACCACAGTCACCAACGTGGTCACCAACGTGGTCACCAACGTGGTCACTACAGTCACCAACGTGGTCACCACAGTCACCAACGTGGTCCCACAGCACACGTGGTCACCAACGTGGTCACCACAGTCACCAACGTGGTCACCACAGTCACCAACGTGGTCACCACAGTCACCAAACGTGGTCACCACAGTCACCAACGTGGTCACCAACGTGGTCACCACAGTCACCAACGTGGTCACCAACGTGGTCACCACAGTCACCAACGTGGTCACCAACGTGGTCACCACAGTCACCAACGTGGTCACCAACGTGGTCACCACAGTCACCAACGTGGTCACCAACGTGGTCACCAACGTGGTCACCAACGTGGTCACCACAGTCACCAACGTGGTCACCACAGTCACCAACGTGGTCACCACAGTCACCAACGTGGTCACCACAGTCACCAACGTGGTCACCAACGTGGTCACCACAGTCACCAACGTGGTCACCACAGTCACCAACGTGGTCACCAACGTGGTCACCACAGTCACCAACGTGGTCACCACAGTCACCAACGTGGTCACCAACGTGGTCACCACAGTCACCAACGTGGTCACCACAGTCACCAACGTGGTCACCACAGTCACCAACGTGGTCACCACAGTCACCAACGTGGTCACCAACGTGGTCACCACAGTCACCAACGTGGTCACCACAGTCACCAACGTGGTCACCAACGTGGTCACCACAGTCACCAACGTGGTCACCACAGTCACCAACGTGGTCACCAACGTGGTCACCAACGTGGTCACCAACGTGGTCAATACAGTCACCAACGTGGTCACCAAAGTGGTCACCAACGTGGTCACCACAGTCACCAACGTGGTCACCACAGTCACCAACGTGGTCACCACAGTCACCAACGTGGTCACCAACGTGGTCACCAACGTGGTCACTACAGTCACCAACGTGGTCACCACAGTCACCAACGTGGTCACCAACGTGGTCACCACAGTCACCAACGTGGTCACCAACGTGGTCACCACAGTCACCAACGTGGTCACCACAGTCACCAACGTGGTCACCACAGTCACCAACGTGGTCACCACAGTCACCAACGTGGTCACCAACGTGGTCACCACAGTCACCAACGTGGTCACCAACGTGGTCACCACAGTCACCAACGTGGTCACCAACGTGGTCACCACAGTCACCAACGTGGTCACCAACGTGGTCACCAACGTGGTCACCACAGTCACCAACGTGGTCACCACAGTCACCAAGGTGGTCACCACAGTCACCAACGTGGTCACCACAGTCACCAACGTGGTCACCAACGTGGTCATCACAGTCACCAACGTGGTCATCACAGTCACCAACGTGGTCACTAACGTGGTCACCACAGTCACCAACGTGGTCACCACAGTCACCAACGAGGTCACCACAGTCACCAACGTGGTCACCAACGTGGTCACCACAGTCACCAACGTGGTCACCACAGTCACCAACGTGGTCACCACAGTCACCAACGTGGTTCAAACGTGGTCACCACAGTCACCAACGTGGTCACCACAGTCACCAACGTGGTCACCACAGTCACCAACGTGGTCACCACAGTCACCAACGTGGTCACCACAGTCACCAACGTGGTCACCACAGTCACCAACGTGGTCACCACAGTCACCAACGTGGTCACCAACGTGGTCACCACAGTCACCAACGTGGTCACCACAGTCACCAACGTGGTCACCACAGTCACCAACGTGGTCACCAACGTGGTCACCACAGTCACCAACGTTGTCACTACAGTCACCAACGTGGTCACCACAGTCACCAACGTGGTCACCACAGTCACCAACGTGGTCACCAACGTGGTCACCACAGTCACCAACGTGGTCACCAACGTGGTCACCACAGTCACCAACGTGGTCACGGACGTGGTCACCACAGTCTCCAACGTGGTCACCAACGTGGTCACCACAGTCACCAACGTGGTCACCAACGTGGTCACCACAGTCACCAACGTGGTCACCACAGTCACCAACGTGGTCACCACAGTCACCAACGTGGTCACCACAGTCACCAACGTGGTCACCAACGTGGTCACCACAGTCACCAACGTGGTCACCACAGTCACCAACGTGGTCACCACAGTCACCAACGTGGTCACCAACGTGGTCATCACAGTCACCAACGTGGTCATCACAGTCACCAACGTGGTCACCAACGTGGTCACCACAGTCACCAACGTGGTCACCACAGTCACCAACGTGGTCACCACAGTCACCAACGTGGTCACCAACGTGGTCACCACAGTCACCAACGTGGTCACCACAGTCACCAACGTGGTCACCAACGTGGTCACCACAGTCACCAACGTGGTCACCACAGTCACCAACGTGGTCACCACAGTCACCAACGTGGTCACCACAGTCACCAACGTGGTCACCACAGTCACCAACGTGGTCACCACAGTCACCAACGTGGTCACCACAGTCACCAACGTGGTCACCAACGTGGTCACCACAGTCACCAACGTGGTCACCACAGTCACCAACGTGGTCACCACAGTCACCAACGTGGTCACCACAGTCACCAACGTGGTCACCAACGTGGTCACCACAGTCACCAACGTGGTCACCAACGTGGTCACCACAGTCACCAACGTGGTCACCAACGTGGTCACCACAGTCACCAACGTGGTCACCACAGTCACCAACGTGGTCACCAACGTGGTCACCACAGTCACCAACGTGGTCACCAACGTGGTCACCACAGTCACCAACGTGGTCACCACAGTCACCAACGTGGTCACCACAGTCACCAACGTGGTCACCACAGTCACCAACGTGGTCACCAACGTGGTCACCACAGTCACCAACGTGGTCACCAACGTTGTCACCACAGTCACCAACGTGGTCACCAACGTGGTCACCACAGTCACCAACGTGGTCACCACAGTCACCAACGTGGTCACCACAGTCACCAACGTGGTCACCACAGTCACCAACGTGGTCACCACAGTCACCAACGTGGTCACCAACGTGGTCACCACAGTCACCAACGTGGTCACCACAGTCACCAACGTGGTCACCACAGTCACCAACGTGGTCACCAACGTGGTCACCACAGTCACCAACGTGGTCACCACAGTCACCAACGTGGTCACCACAGTCACCAACGTGGTCACCACAGTCACCAACGTGGTCACCACAGTCACCAACGTGGTCACCACAGTCACCAACGTGGTCACCACAGTCACCAACGTGGTCACCAACGTGGTCACCACAGTCACCAACGTGGTCACCACAGTCACCAACGTGGTCACCACAGTCACCAACGTGGTCACCACAGTCACCAACGTGGTCACCAACGTGGTCACCACAGTCACCAACGTGGTCCCCACAGTCACCAACGTGGTCACCACAGTCACCAACGTGGTCACCACAGTCACCAGCGTGGTCACCACAGTCACCAACGTGGTCACCACAGTCACCAACGTGGTCACCAACGTGGTCACCACAGTCACCAACGTGGTCACCAACGTGGTCACCACGGTCACCAACGTGGTCACCAACGTGGTCACCACAGTCACCAACGTGGTTACCAACGTGGTCACCACAGTCACCAACGTGGTCACCAACGTGGTCACCACAGCCACCAACGTGGTCACCACAGTCACCAACGTGGTCACCACAGTCACCAACGTGGTCACCACAGTCACCAACGTGGTCACCAACGTGGTCACCACAGTCACCAACGCAGATTTTGTGTAGCAGAATCTTTGGAAAAAATCGTAAAACCTTAGGAACATCTGCCCGGCAGACACGTGTTAGGTCCGACAGGCAACACCTGCCCGGCAGACACGTGTTAGGTCCGACAGGCAACACCTGCCCGGCAGACACGTGTTAGGTCCGACAGGCAACACCTGCCCGGCAGACACGTGTTAGGTCCGACAGGCAACACCTGCCCGGCAGACACGTGTTAGGTCCGACAGGCAACACCTGCCCGGCAGACACGTGTTAGGTCCGACAGGCAACACCTGTCCGGCAGACACGTGTTAGGTCCGACAGGCAACACCTGCCCGGCAGACACGTGTTAGGTCCGACAGGCAACACCTGCCCGGCAGACACGTGTTAGGTCCGACAGGCAACACCTGCCCGGCAGACACGTGTTAGGTCCGACAGGCAACACCTGTCCGGCAGACACGTGTTAGGTCCGACAGGCAACACCTGCCCGGCAGACACGTGTTAGGTCCGACAGGCAACACCTGCCCGGCAGACACGTGTTAGGTCCGACAGGCAACACCTGCCCGGCAGACACGTGTTAGGTCCGACAGGCAACACCTGCCCGGCAGACACGTGTTAGGTCCGACAGGCAACACCTGCCCGGCAGACACGTGTTAGGTCCGACAGGCAACACCTGCCCGGCAGACACGTGTTAGGTCCGACAGGCAACACCTGCCCGGCAGACACGTGTTAGGTCCGACAGGCAACACCTGCCCGGCAGACACGTGTTAGGTCCGACAGGCAACACCTGCCCGGCAGACACGTGTTAGGTCCGACAGGCAACACCTGCCCGGCAGACACGTGTTAGGTCCGACAGGCAACACCTGCCCGGCAGACACGTGTTAGGTCCGACAGGCAACACCTGCCCGGCAGACACGTGTTAGGTCCGACAGGCAACACCTGCCCGGCAGACACGTGTTAGGTCCGACAGGCAACACCTGCCCGGCAGACACGTGTTAGGTCCGACAGGCAACACCTGCCCGGCAGACACGTGTTAGGTCCGACAGGCAACACCTGCCCGGCAGACACGTGTTAGGTCCGACAGGCAACACCTGCCCGGCAGACACGTGTTAGGTCCGACAGGCAACACCTGCCCGGCAGACACGTGTTAGGTCCGACAGGCAACACCTGCCCGGCAGACACGTGTTAGGTCCGACAGGCAACACCTGCCCGGCAGACACGTGTTAGGTCCGACAGGCAACACCTGCCCGGCAGACACGTGTTAGGTCCGACAGGCAACACCTGCCCGGCAGACACGTGTTAGGTCCGACAGGCAACACCTGCCCGGCAGACACGTGTTAGGTCCGACAGGCAACACCTGCCCGGCAGACACGTGTTAGGTCCGACAGGCAACACCTGCCCGGCAGACACGTGCTAGGTCCGACAGGCAACACCTGCCCGGCAGACACGTGTTAGGTCCGACAGGCAACACCTGCCCGGCAGACACGTGTTAGGTCCGACAGGCAACACCTGCCCGGCAGACACGTGTTATGTCCGACAGGCAACACCTGCCCGGCAGACACGTGTTAGGTCCGACAGGCAACACCTGCCCGGCAGACACGTGTTAGGTCCTACAGGCAACACCTGCCCGGCAGACACGTGTTAGGTCCGACAGGCAACACCTGCCCGGCAGACACGTGTTAGGTCCGACAGGCAACACCTGCCCGGCAGACACGTGTTAGGTCCGACAGGCAACACCTGCCCGGCAGACACGTGTTAGGTCCGACAGGCAACACCTGCCCGGCAGACACGTGTTAGGTCCGACAGGCAACACCTGCCCGGCAGACACGTGTTAGGTCCGACAGGCAACACCTGCCCGGCAGACACGTGTTAGGTCCGACAGGCAACACCTGCCCGGCAGACACGTGTTAGGTCCGACAGGCAACACCTGCCCGGCAGACACGTGTTAGGTCCGACAGGCAACACCTGCCCGGCAGACACGTGTTAGGTCCGACAGGCAACACCTGCCCGGCAGACACGTGTTAGGTCCGACAGGCAACACCTGCCCGGCAGACACGTGTTAGGTCCGACAGGCAACACCTGCCCGGCAGACACGTGTTAGGTCCGACAGGCTACACCTGCCCGGCAGACACGTGTTAGGTCCGACAGGCTACACCTGCCCGGCAGACACGTGTTAGGTCCGACAGGCAACACCTGCCCGGCAGACACGTGTTAGGTCCGACAGGCAACACCTGCCCGGCAGACACGTGTTAGGTCCGACAGGCAACACCTGCCCGGCAGACACGTGTTAGGTCCGACAGGCAACACCTGCCCGGCAGACACGTGTTAGGTCCGACAGGCAACACCTGCCCGGCAGACACGTGTTAGGTCCGACAGGCAACACCTGCCCGGCAGACACGTGTTAGGTCCGACAGGCAACACCTGCCCGGCAGACACGTGTTAGGTCCGACAGGCAACACCTGCCCGGCAGACACGTGTTAGGTCCGACAGGCAACACCTGCCCGGCAGACACGTGTTAGGTCCGACAGGCTACACCCGCCCATCAGACACAAGTTAGGTCCGACAGGCAACACCTGCCCGGCAGACACGTGTTAGGTCCGACAGGCAACACCTGCCCGGCAGACACGTGTTAGGTCCGACAGGCAACACCTGCCCGGCAGACACAAGTTAGGTCCGACAGGAGAAAATTAGTATATGGACTTGTAAAGCTTTTAGGGTTATTAAATTATTAACTCGCAATTTATATAAACAAAATTGGAAATGTTAGTTTGTGCATGACCGCTAATCTCCGAAAGTTCTTCACCGATTGCTTTGAAATTCTCCCACAACGTTCCATTCGCATCCAGCCAGGTTTTTATATACATACTATATAGATGCCACGTCTGTAACGGTAAAAAGAAACATACATTTTCTGAAAAAAAGTGTTTTTCATGTGAGGGAAATCTTCGAAACCTCTTTACCGATTGCTTTGAAATTTTGACACAACGTTACATTTGAATAGGCGCATCTTTTTTATATATCTACTATGTACATGTCTCACTTGTAACAGGAAAAAAACATGCTGTTTTTTTGGAAAAACAGCGCCATCTGTTGGATGAAAGAGCAACACACGCAGTAATCTCCGAAAGTTGTTCACCGATTGCTTTGAAATTTTGACACAACGTTCCATTCGAATATATATCTTTTTATATATCGCATCTTTTTATATACCTACTATATAAATGCCACCCCAGTTACAGGTAAAAATATGCGTTTTTTTAAAACAGCTCCATCTGTTGCACCTAATAGCAACATGCATGCTATATTAATATGCCACAAATTCCATTTCAATGTTTCTGATTGCATTGATGAATTTTATTTTCATAGATTTGGATTTATTTTACTTTACTAGCTGGCTCTCCGGCCTCCCAAACATTCCCCTCTGCACCGTCCCCTCGTTCTCCCCACCATTCCCCACTCCATCATCCCTCTTCCTTCTGACCATGCCTCACTCCCCTGTCCGTTTGTCCTCCCCACCATTCTCCATTCCCCCATCCCCTCGTCCCCACCATCCCAAACTCCCCCGTCCCCTCGTCCTTCCCCACCATTTTCTCCTCCCGTGTACTCTTGTCCTCCCCACTATCTCTTACTTCCGTCCCCTTGTCATCTCCACCATCCCCACTCCCTCGTCCGATGACTTCCCAAACTGTCTGATGTTCCATCAGAATATTTGGGAACATCAAGTGATCTGATGTTCCCATCACTGAAATATCAGAAAAATAGTTAAAAAATGAAATGAAAATATGAAAAAATAAAAAATAAAATATATCCACGAAATGAACGGTATGGTAAACAACAAAGCTCAATTTCAACGCAATTCACACAAAATAATTAAATCAAATGAAAATAAATCAAAATACTAATAAATCAAAATCTATGCAAATTCAATTTATCAATGCAATTAGAAACATTGAAATGGAATTGTAACATATTTAGTATATCATGTGTGTTGCTCTTACATGCCACAGATGGTGCTGTTTTTGAAGAAAAGCATAGTTTTACCTGTCACAGGTGTGCCATCTATACTTATACGTACGAAATGAACGGTATGGTAAACAACACAGCTCAATTCCAACACAATGTCACATAAAAACATTAATAAAAAATCAAATAAACCGAAATATATGAAAATAATACTTATCAATGCAATCGGAAATATTGAAATGAAATTCGTGACATATTTAGTATAGCGTGTATGTTGCTATTTGGTGCAACAGATGGCGCTGTTTTTCAAAAAAGCATGTTTTTACCTGTCACAGGGGTGGCATCTATATAGTAGGTATATAAAAAGGCGCGCCTATTCGAATGCAACGTGGTGCCAACATTTCAAAGCAATCGGTGAAGAACTTTTGGAGACTGCAGCGTGTAATGCTCTTTCATCCAACAGATGGCGCAATTTAAACAAAAAAAAAACATGTTTTTCCTGTCAGAGGTGATGCTTGTATATTGTAGATATATAAAAAGATGTGCCTATTCAAATGCAACGTTGTGTCAAAATTTCAAAGTAATCAGTAAAGAGGTTTCGAAGATTTCCCTCACATGAAAAACACATTTTTTTTCAGAAAAAGCATCTTTTTTTACCATCACAGACGTGACATCTATATAGTATGTATATAAAAACCTG
>NC_091230.1:6324863-6379863 GCF_040958095.1 Procambarus clarkii | reverse complement strand
GCAAGTGCCCTTTAACAGGTGTAGAGGAGGAAGCAGTACAGTTGCTTGGTACTCCAGTACAGGGGTGGAGATGCTAGCTTCAACCACCAGGATTATTTGGTGTCATCATCCTTGTTTATACCTGGTGGACTAAGCCTACTGTACAATAAGATAAGGCACCTCCAATTTTATTACTATTATATGTAGTTTAATACTGTAGTTTTATTGGCTGCATATATATAAATTTAATATAAACCCCCTAATGTGCAAGGAGTCGATTTGTGTGAATATTGCAGAAATACAGTCCGTTAAACATCATACAAATTGCTATCAAAATATATAAATTAACGTAAATTAAATTTTATAAATTCATATAAATTAAATATATATAAATCTCACAGGCGGTTCCCCAAAATCAAGTAGTAATTCACTATGAGTGTTGAAGTCACCCGATATGATAGTAGGTGTAATGACTGCTATTTCAAAGATTGCAGAGATCCATGTCGTGTTCTCTATGGCTCCTGTATACATTGAAGACGGACAGCATTGAGTTCTTCAATGCTGTCCGTCCTCAATGCAGGTCAGTGATTGCCGAGGCATTGATATGATTTCTTACTAGAATTGAAATGCTTCTGGTGCCATCTTGTGCAATTTGACAGTGGAAACCTTGATATCCTGGGATATTGATATTTCTTTCAGTCCTGGTGAGTCTTTCTTAAAGTAAAACAATATCAGTGTTGACCATGAGAAGCACTGCCCTGATTGTTTGTGCTTTGTTTTTGAATCCCTGAATATTCCATTGTATAATCTTGAGATTGTCCATTATTCTGTTAGAGTTGAATCCATTGAGTCCTTGGTAGTTTCTAAAGTGTTGATTTCTCCGACGGCTTGTGTCGTCTTGGTTGGAGTGGAGACTTCCATTGGGTGGTGAAAAAATTCTGTCAAGTCACCTTCTTCGACTTCTACTTCGTCAACCTTTTCACATAGGGCTTGTAGAAGCGTGGAAGAAATAAGTTCAGTAGAATTTTTTTTTAACTTTGTTAACATTTCCTTACTTGACTGTGGGTTGGTGTGTTCCAGTGCTTGGAATGCTTTGTCAAGCATCTTGCTGAAGGTCTCTGTCAGGGAGACAATAACCGTTGGAATAGTAGTCACTTGATACGCCTTTGGCTGCCTTTCTTTTTTCTTGGTGGGTGAGGAGACTCTTGGTTGGGTCCTAGCGTCTTTGCTACCACCAGCTACTGGGGGCATTTGATGATGTAAAGATCGTCATTCGTGCTTAGGTCATGGAGGCAATAGCAGGTGTATTCGTTTTGCTGCCCTGATGTATTCGGTTGTTGTTTCCTTGTGGAGTAGTGCTTCGTTTTCTCCAGTTATTGGAGGCAATGTTTTTGCTTGGACTAGAAGGAATTGGTGCTTTAGTCTGTTGCTGATTTGTATCTTCATTTATTCGGACTTGCCGAGGAGTGTACCACTGACTTTTTGCTGAGGGTCTGGTCGATTGTGGTCTAGAAGTTGTGGCTTTTGGTTGCTGGGTAGATCTGAAAGCTTGTATTATTTTTACCCTTTCTGGACATCGTTTGTTCCAGGCGTGATGTGTATCCCCTCAGTGTGGACATTTTGCTTTCGTTTGTTTGCCTTCCTTATGAAGATTTTTGCATATGTCGGTGTTGTGGAGCTCGCTGCATACTTCACATCGTTCCGGGCCTCTGCAGCCATCTTTATGGTGGCCGAAGCGCTGACATCTGTAACAGCGCATGGCTTCTGGATTGTACAGCCTTAGCCTGAATTGTCCATAGATCCCATCAGTCAGAGTGTGGATTCGAGGTCCTTTTATTGTTACCAGGACCTGTCTTGTTTCTACATTGTCGTGCTTACACCTTTCCGCCGCTGTGACATCCGTCTGCCTAAGAGTCTGTTTGCATGAACTTCACCATGGAAATGTACGATCATCTTGGTGATTTTTTCCTCTGGTTTCAGCTCAACTAGGTCTTCTGTATTCCTGAGGTTTGTAATTATAACTGGGGTAGCTGTAGATATGTTATATCTGTCTCTAATGTCAGGTTTGGCTCTGTGATCTGATCCTGGATGATCTTTTCTAGTGCGGCAATGTAAGCATAAGTTGGACCATCTACTGGATTTTTTGGTTTTGAAGATGGTCCTTAGCATTGGTGTGGGAGCTGCTCCTGGGTTCTGGGTAGCTTCTAAATTGGTTTCTTCGGTTCTTCTTCGTTTATTGGCCTTTCCGTTTCCAACAACTTGCGACGGTGGTTCATTGTAAGTAGAGTTATCCTCTGGTTCATTATTCCTGTTCTTTTCAACAATTTTTCTTGCTTTTGCTACGAGATCACTGTGTTTTTCTGACGTTAATAATTTCAGAAGGATGGTTAGGAGAGTCATATGCTGGGGCGACATGGTCGCACTGTACTAAATGAGTAACTGAGGGAGTGATGTGCATGTGTTCTGTGGAGATGGGCTGGCGACGAGGAGACAGATGATTGATTGATGAAGATTAAACCACCCAAAAGGTGACACGGGCATGAATAGCCCGTAAGTGGTACAATTTTGTTTTTGTTTTTTTCAGTAATTCTATTCAGTATTCTGAGGTTGCTTTTAACCGTCAAGCTGTTATCGCGGGGGAGGATACTGCTTCACAGTCTTTATGAGGGTGTCCAGCTGCTGGACACCTTTGTTGACTAGGAGAGTGGCTGTGTTGATGGCTTCAGGGTGGCCACTGCAAGATTCAGGAACTCTTAAAGCTCTTCTAAGGTCGTTGGTTGCTTCACATTCCAGAAGATAGTGAAGTAATTGCTTTTCTGTGACAGTTTAGCAGAAGATGGACTCTCTCTCTCGGGGTTCACCAATCTCCCAGTTGCATCTGTATCCTAGACGTAGTCTATATAACCTAACTGCTATTTCCTTGTGGATTCCTTTTAGGATATTTAACCTTCCTAATTTGGTTGCCTGAAGATACCATGTTGCAGAGGGCGAACCTTCAGCTATTCTCTGGTGTAGATGGGGTTTGTTGAGATGTGAGAGTTTTTTGGTGATGATGTTTTTTATGTTCTCTAGGCTGGGTTGAATTGTTTTATGTATCACTGGATGACGAGTTGCCAATTTAGCAATTTCATCAGCTTTCTCATTTAATGGGATTCCAACATGGGATGGGATCCAGTTTAAGGTTATGTTGAGTCCTTTGCCTATAGCGACTCCCCCAAGATACAAAATGGTGGTAATTATTTCCACGTTATCTTTCCACTGTTTTTGTCCTAGTATTTGAAGTGCAGCTTTTGAGTGTGTGTATGGTTGCATTTTGAGTGTTTTGTGCAATAACATATGCGAATGACTGTTGTATGGCAAACAGCTCAGTTTCTGTTGATGATACAGTCTCCAGTATGCCTCTTCTCTGGCCGTGCACCAGCACTCTCATATTCTGTGTCAACCGATCCGTCTGTGAAGATGTGGGTGGCTCCTGCTACTGCTATGCTATACATTTGCTCTTCTATTATGCGCCTTAGGATTGTCGAATCATAGGCAGCTTTTTTCATTGGGAGACTTTCTATTACTACTTTGAAAGTAGGCTCTTCCCACGGTGCTGAAGGAGTGTAATTTGGGTGTGGTTGATCACCCTCTCTATCAAGTATCATGCTTTTTAAATGTAGTCTGTTTAGGACTTTTCCTGCTCTTGAAGCCCAAGAGTTTCCATTGTTTTGGCCTAGTCCAACCACCAAGGCCTGGAGGAGACAGTTGTTGTTGTTGTTGTTGTTGTTATAGATTCAGCTACTCGGAACAGGTTCCAAGTAGCACGGGCTATGGTGAGCCCGTAACTTACCTGGCACAGGAGCGGGGCAAGTAGCACGGGCTATGGTGAGCCCGTAGTGGACTTACCTGGCACGGGAGTGGTGCCGTCTCTGAGGAGACAGTTGTTGTTTGTGTTATAGATTCAGCTACTCGGAACAAGTTCCAAGTAACGCGGGCTATGGTGAGCCCGTAACTTACCTGGCACAGGAGTGGGGCCAGTAGCACAGGCTAAGGTGAGCCCGTGGTGGACTTACCTGGCACAGGAGCGGTGCTGAATGCCCCCGGAGGAGACAGATTGATTGATTGATAAAGATTAAGCCCCCTAAAAGGTGGCACGGGCATGAATAGCCCGTAAGTGGCGGCCCTTTTGAGCCATTAACAGTATCAAGAGCTGATACTGGAGATCTATGGAGGTGCGACTGCACCCTGCGTGACGGGAGATGTCTCCCGTGGAGGAGACAGATGATGAAGATGAAGCAACCCAAAAGGTGGCACGGGCATGAATAGCCCGTAAGTGGTGGCCCTTTTAAGCCATTACCAGTATCAAGAGCTGATACTGGAGATCTGTGGAGGTGCGAATGCACCCTGCATGACGGGAGATGTCTCCCTTATGAATGTGTTAAGATGAAGATGAAGCAACCCAAAAGGTGGCACGGGCATAAATAGCCCGTAAGTGGTGGCCATTTTAAGCCATTATCAGTATCAAGAGCTGATACTGAAGATCTGTGGAGGTGCGAATGCACCCTGCATGACGGGAGATGTCTCCCTGGTGGATGTGTTAAGATGAAGATGAAGCCACCCAAAAGGTGGCACGGGCATGAATAGCTCGTAAGTGGTGGCCCTTTTGAGCCATTACCAGTATCAATAGATGATACTGGAGATCTGTGGAGGTGCGACTGTACCCAGCGTGTTAGTTCTGTGCAGGTGCGACTGCACCCTGCGTGACGGGAGATGTCTCCCGGACCAAATGGTGACCAAGGGAGGAGACAGTATGGAACATCGGGTTTATACCACTGGGAGGTCAGGTACATACAATTAGGTGAGGGGATAGGCTAAAGTAAGGAGTAAAGGTAAGATGCATGGGGCAATAAACTAAACCTACAGAGATTAGTCAGGTGATTAGAACTCTCACTCTCATGGTGGGTAGTGTGAATAGTACCGTTATTTGACTATTTAAGGTGGGTTGTTCCACTTTTACGTGAAGGGCTTCAAGAATTTGTACTCTTCTTACGTCTTAGCTTTTGTCTAATATGCAACTATTTTTATTCAGCATTCCTCTTGTTAGGGTGATGTCATGGGATAGTCTAATGCGATTTTAGGAGCGCCTGATTGAAGATGACAGGTCAAACGCCTCGTGAGCTTGTTCGACGTCATACCTATGTACCACCTTCATACCTAAAGGTGGGGGCAGGTGTACATATATACCACACTCATCTGCTGTAAAGGGTTCTCAATTGGCCTCGGGCTGTTTTTAATGAGGAGGTCGGTGATCTTCTATGTTTTAAAGTATATAATCACGTCTATGTTTTGTTTAGGAGTTGTGCTTTTTACTCCTTTACAGATTATTTATTTCATTATTCTTTCTTATATTCACTGTGCATGGCGGATTTGTAATATAATTTTGTTGGGGGTGATGTGGTTTCTGTTCTTGGTTCAGGATTGTAGCACTGGTCCGGGTGTCGTCCTATAGTAGTGTTTATCTCTTGATTGCTGCAGCCATTGTTCACCAGAACTTGTGTTATCCTTTCAAACTCACTACTCACGTTGCTCCATTCAGAGCAGTGGGTAAGGGCTCGATGAATATAACCGTTGACACGTTCTGTAACCAACTTGGCCTTGATGGTATAAAAGTCGACCAACCTGGAACTACTGAATTCACCTGGAGGTTCTGGAGACCCCCAAGCCTGGGGCCTCCAGTGTCTGGGAATCACCAGAACGCAGCTTCAAGTCCCTCCAAAATGATATTCATTAATATATCTCGCAATTATGGTTTCTTTGTGATCTGAGTGTGACGCAAGAGTGTGAACACCATTATCGATGGCCAGAGTGTGGTCGGGTCGACTGTAATACCCTGGTTGAGCTCTGGTTCGGGGCCTCCAAAACCTTCCAGCGAATTCAGAGCTCCGGGTTGGCCGACGTTAGTACCATTATGGCCGAGTCGGTTAGGGCAGGTGTCTGGGATTTACCAGTACGCAAGATCGAGTCACTCCGTTGCCTCAAAATGATTTTCACTGATATACCACGTTATTTTGATTTCTTTGTGATGTACATACATAAAGAATATTTGGAGTAGCAATTGTGGTTGTGTTTGTAGCGTCCCCACATTTCAGAAAAGAGAATATTTGGCATCCTTGGTAGCTTGTCTAGGCTCTCACGTATGCACTTGTACATGACCATTGAGGAAAGAATAAAATGAAAGACGTAAAAATCTTAAAATTTATTTTTGTATATATACTGGTGAGTGAGGAGGTCCATGTTGTGGTGCAGGAGGAGCCATGATGGGTCGGGGACTGGGGAAGTGGGTCCCGGGTATGGCGTCTCTGGACCCTCATCACTATATTACGTGCTCCATCGACCCCCACACGCACAATTGTCCGCCTTTACACTACTTATACCTGCGCTCCTACTCCTATTGGCCGCCTGCAGTGCCTGAGACCCACTACATCTGCTCTCCAGTACCTCTCGTGGCTGACATAAGAGTGTATGAGTAAAGAAAGCTTCAGAATGCTTATTTGATCAAGGCAGATTCTGTTTATACTCACCCAACCCAATTTGTATATATTTTTACCCTTCGCTTGAAACAATCTAGGAATCCAACTTATACCAAGTCACTCGGTAATTTATTTCATACATCAGCAGGTCTTTTTCCTAACCAATCAGCCCAGGCTGTTTCTCAGTCTAAATGATTGCAACTTTGATTCACTCTCGTGTTTTGTGTTGATACATTGCATGTGTCAATCATGTACTGCATAGTGAAAATAGGACATAAGAAGGGTAAGACAAAGCTGAACAATAACATTTTATGTCCTTTTACTAAGATTTCTAGATATGTAACCAAGTATCGTTTTTGCCTAATTTCATCATTGATATTCAGGGTGTTTCAGAAAATTTGATATAATTTCGTAATCTGTTATTAACTTGACAAAATTTCTCTTAAATAATCTAAAATTTTAAGAGCATGTGTTGAAACAACTAAAAATTACTAATTGTTTTTCTTTTCAGATATAGAAATGACATTGACTGGAAAGGAAAAGGAGTTTAGTGTGTTAGAGTGTGTTCGAACACAGTCGAACAAGACTGTGCGGTGCGCAATTTTAAGAGAATTCGCTAAAAATGCACTAACTGCACTGCAGATTTGGACATGGCACAAAAAGTTCAAAGGGGAAGGCTGACAGTGCAGGGCACAAGGATCTGGACGACCAACAGTAACAGAAGAGATCGATGAGCGGGCTCAAAACACCTTCGTGTGAACCCCCACAGGAAGTCTACCAGATGATCATCAGATTATAATCAGACTATATCTGGAAACCCAAAGTTCTCCAACGAGAGAGAGGCGCGTCGCAAGGATATGCTCGCTAATAATAGTTTCGGGAGCTGGACTACAGCCTTGACGTGGGTCGGGTCACTGGCGGCGCCCATATTGAAAACCTTTGAAATCGTTCATGAAATTCACATAAATTTATATTTCTCATTCGAATTTTGACGAATAAATCTTATTTTGCTCAACATTCAGCCTGTTTTGTTTCATTTGCCTAGACTCTGTAGTTACGCGGATATTTACATCCCAAATTATATCAATTTTTTTCAAACACCTTGTATTTATTTTTAATTTACCTACAAATATATACTTCACATCTTTCTCGCATTCACACCTGACACTTTCGTCCTCGTCCCGCTGACCTCTGGTGGCTGTGTCTTCATTCTCTCACACTCCTGCAGATCTCTTGACCTTTTGTTACTTTCCTAAACAGTGACCTCTGACCACTAACCCCACTGTTCATGGAGGCTCTACCCTCTCACAGTAACCCCTGAGGGCTGGAGAGTCTTATCTCTCTCACTGACCCTCTAGAGCTGGAGGCACTTCCTCCACACACTAACATCTAACTGTTGGAGGAGCCTCACCCCCCCCCCCCACACACACAGTGATTTGAGGGCTGTCCCCCTTCCCTCCAGTCCCTTCTCCTGTCTCTTCTCCCTCTAGCCTCTCTCACCTATCTCCCCTTCCCTCTCACAAGCCTCACTTTGTTACCAGCCTTGGCCTGTGCTCCCCTCAGTCTCCCCTCAGTACAAGGCATAGTCTTTCACAATGATCTCAACGCCCCTGACCCCTACTCCCTTCCCTCAACCGCCTTACCTCTTCCCCTTCCCCGATCCGTCTATCTCTACCCTGTAATATAACAGCTCAAACTTACACACACACAAACTCACTACACACACACACACACACACACACACACACACACACACACACACACACACACACACACACACACACACACACACACAAACTCACTACACACACACACACACACACACACACACACACACACACACACACACACACACACACACACACACACACACACACACACACACACGCGCGCGCGCGCGCACACAAACACGCGTGCAAACACGCGCACACACACACACACATAGAATCGCTCCTCTCATTGATTGCTGATGATGCAAAAATTATGAGGAGGATTAAGATGGAGGAAGATAGTATGGGGCTACAAGATGACCTAGACAAACTGAATGACTGATCCAACAAATGGCTGCTAAAGTTCAACCCGAGTGAATGTAAGGTAAAGAAACTAGGCGATGGAAACAAGAGGCAAGACACAAGATACAGAATGGGAGATGAAGTCCTTCACGGAACGGACAGAGAGAAATATCTAGGAGTTGATATCACACCAAACCTGTCTCCTGAATCCCACATCAAAAGAATAACATCTGTGGCGTATGCAAGGCTGGCTAACATCAGAACAGCCTTCAGAAAACTGTGTAAGGAATCATTCAGACCCTTGTATACCACATATGCAACAAATCTTGGAGTGTGCGGCCCCAGCATGGAGCCCGTACCTTGTCAAGCACAAGTCGAAGCTTGAAAAAAGTTCAGAGGTATGCCACTAGGCTAGTCCCAGAACTAAGAGGCATGTGTTACGAGGAAAGGCTGGGTGAAATGCACAACACGACACTGGAAGACAGAAGAGTAAGGGGGACATGATCACGACCTACAAAATTCTCAGAGGAATTTACAGGGGTAGAGAAGGATAAACTGTTTAACGGGTGGTACGCGAACGAGGGAACACAGGTGGAAACTGAGTACCCAAATGAGCCACAGTGACGTTAGAAAGAACGTTTTCAGTGTCAAAGTAGTTAACAAATGGAATGCACTAAGCAGTGATGTGGCGGAGGCTGATTCCATACACAGTTTCAAGAGTAGATATGATAAAGTCCAGTCGGCTCAGGAATCTGTACAGCAGTTGACTGAGTTGAGAGGCAGGACTAAAGAGCCAAAGCTCAACACCTCAAGAACAATTAGGTGAATACACACACAGGCTCGTGCCAGTATGATGCCGCACAAACACACGCACACACGTTCAGGCATACTCTCAAACACACACACACACACACACACACACACACACACACACACACACACACACACACACACACACACACACACACACACACACACACCATACGGGCCTCGTAGCCTGGTGGATAGCGCGCAGGATTCGTAATTCTGTGGCGCGGGTTCGATTCCCGCACGAGGCAGAAACAAATGGGCAAAGTTTCTTTCACCCTGAATGCCCCTGTTACCTAGCAGTAAATAGGTACCTGGGAGTTAGTCAGCTGTCACGGGCTGCTTCCTGGGGTGTGTGTGTGTGTGTGGTGTGGGAAAAAAAAAAAAAAAAATAGTAGTTAGTAAACAGTTGATTGACAGTTGAGAGGCGGGCCGAAAGAGCAAAGCTCAACCCCCGTAAAAACACAACTAGTAAACACAACTAGTAAACTAGTAAACACACACACACACACACACACACACACACAGTGTGCTGATGATGCAAAAATTATGAGGAGGATTGAAACAGAGGATGATAGTAGGAGGCTACAAGATGTCCTAGACAGACTGAATGAATGGTCCAACAAATGGCTGCTAAAGTTCAACCCGAATATATGCAAAGTAAAGAAACTAGGCGGTGGAAACAGGAGGCCAGACACAGTATACAGAATAGGAGATGAAGTCCTTCATGAAACGGACAGAGAGAAAGGTCTAGGGGTTGATATCACACCAAACCTGTCTTCTGAAGCCAACATAAAAAGAATTACATCTGCGGCATATGCGAGGCTGGCTAACATCAGAACAGTCATCAAGAACCTGTGTAAGGAATCATTCAGAATCTTGTATATCACATATGTAAGACCAATTCTGGAGTATTCGGCCCCAGTATGGAGCCCATACCTTGTCAAGCACAAGGCGAAGCTGGAAAAAGTTCATAGGTATGCCACTAGACTATTTCCAGAACTAAGAGGCATGAGTTACGAGGAAAGGCTGCGGGAAATGCACCTTACGACACTGGAAGACAGAAGAGTAAGGGGAGACATGATCACTACCTACAGAATCCTCAGGGGAACGGACCGGGTAGACAAGGATAAACTATTCAACACTGGTGGTACGCAAGCAAGGGGACACAGGTGGAAACCGAATACCCAAATGAGCCACAGGGACGTTAGAAAGAACTTTTTCAGTGTCAGAGTAGTTAACAGGTAGAATGCATTAGGCAGTGATGTGGTGGAGGCTGACTCCATACACAGTTTTACATGTAGATATGATAGAGCCCAACAGGCTCTGGAATCTGTACACCAGTTGATTGATGGTTGAGAGGCGGGACCAAAGAGCCAAAGATCAAACCCCGCAAGCACAACTAGGTGAGAACACACACACACGCTGAAGCATACACTCACACAACCACACACACACACATACGTTCAGGCATACTCACACACAAACACACGCTCAGCAATTCTCTCAGACAAACACACACACGCGCTCAAGCATACTCTTACACAAACACACACCTCCCACTGACCACTCCTCCAAGCGAAAATAGATATGCATATGTGAAAATATGATACAAAACACACACCAATTTACTGAAGAGTATCTCAAACTACAATGTATCTATTACGCCAGAGTGCTCTGCCTGTACAGTGTGGCGGCCACCAGCTGCCGCCCCGCCCTGCCTTCCTCCTGCCCTGGTGGTGATGCTGGACGTGATGGTGGTGGTGATGGTGGACGTGATGGTGGTGGTGATGGTGGAGTGACCATCAGCTCCCCCGACACACCGTCCCTGGTGCTGAAGGTGGCACTGGTATGTCTTCATGCCAGGGCGGGCATCCCGGCCGTGTCCTGCAGGTACACCAGGAGACTATGTTAGAAAAGAGATGCTGCTGACGTGAGTGAGGTAACCTCCTGTACTGGGAGAGAGATCCTGGGTTAAGTGATGAGATGCTGGTCTGGATCTGGATACACACACACACACACACACACATACACACATAAGGCAGGATAGAGAAGGCTGGGCAGACTGCATATTTCTTGACTGCCAAAAGGCCTTTGATACGGTACCGCACATGAGACTGCTATACAAACTTGAGAGGCAGGCAGGAGTAAGCGGAAAGGCCCTAGTATGGGTGAAGAACTACCTAACAGGAAGGAGCCAGAGGGTAATGGTAAGGGGCGAAAAGTCGGACTGGCGAACAGTAACAAGTGGAGTACCTCAAGGATCGGTGCTGGGACCAATCCTCTTTCTAATTTACGTAAATGATATGTTTACAGGAGTGGAATCATACATGTCAATGTTTGCAGATGACGCAAAATTAATGAGAAGAGTTGTGACAGACGAGGATTGTAGGATCCTCCAAGAGGACTTAAACAGGCTACAGAGATGGTCAGAGAAATGGCTACTGGAGTTTAACACCAGTAAATGTAAAGTTATGGAAATGGGATCAGGTGACAGGAGACCAAAGGGACAGTACACAATGAAGGGGAACAGCCTACCTGTAACGATTCGAGAAAGAGACCTGGGAGTGGATGTGACACCTAATCTAACTCCTGAGGCACATATAAATAGGATAACGACAGCAGCGTACTCTACACTGGCGAAAATTAGAACTTCATTCAGAAACCTAAATGAGGAAGCTTTTAGGGCGCTTTACACTGCCTACGTGAGACCCGTCTTAGAGTATGCCGCGCCATCATGGAGCCCCCACCTGAAGAAACACATAAAGAAACTGGAGAAGGTTCAGAGGTTTGCGACGAGGCTTGTCCCAGAGCTACGAGGGATGGGATATGAAGAGCGGCTGAAGGAACTGAACCTTACGACACTAGAGAAAAGAAGGGAGAGAGGAGATATGATAGGGACATATAAAATACTCAGGGGAATTGACAAAGTGGAAATAGATCAAATGTTCACACGTAATAATAACAGAACGAGGGGACATGGGTGGAAACTGGAAACTCAGATGAGTCACAGAGATGTTAGGAAGTTTTCTTTTAGCGTGAGAGTAGTAGAAAAATGGAATGCACTTGGGGAACAGGTTGTGGAAGCAAATACTATTCATACTTTTAAAACTAGGTATGATAGGGAAATGGGACAGGAGTCATTGCTGTAAACAACCGATAGCTAGAAAGGCGGGATCCAAGAGTCAATGCTCGATCCTGCAAGCACATATAGGTGAGTACATATAGGTGAGTACACACACACACTGGAATTGGCTAGTAGCAATGGCTACTGGAATGCAACACGATCAAATGTAAAGTTATGGAAATGGGACTAGGAGATAGGAGACCAAAGGGACAGTACACAATGAAGGGGAACAGCCTACCTGTGACGTCGCGAGAAAGAGACCTGAGCGTGGATGTAACACCTAATCTATCTCCTGAGGCACATATAAATAGGATAACGACAGCAGCATACTCTACACTAGCAAAAGTTAGAACATCATTCAGAAACCTAAGTAAGGAGGCATTTAGGGCGCTTTACACTGCCTACGTGAGGCCAGTCTTAGAGTATGCCGCCTCATCATGGAAACCCCATCTGAAGAAGCATATAAAGAAACTGGAAAAGGTTCAGAGGTTTGCAAGGAGACTTGTCCCAGAGCTACGAGGGATGGGGTATGAGGAGCGCCTGAAGGAACTGTGCCTTACGACACTAGAAAGAAGAAGGGAGAGGGGGGACATGTTAGGAACTTATAAAATACTGAGAGGGATTGACAGAGTGGACATAGAAGAAATGTTCACACGGAATAGTAAGAGAACGAGGGGACATGGGTGGAAGCTGGAAACCCAGATGAGTCACAGAGATGTTAGGAAGTTTTCTTTTAGCGTGAGAGTAGTGGAAAAATGGAATGCACTTAAGGACCAGGTTGTGGAAGCAAATTCTATTCATAATTTTGAAACCAGGTATGATAGGGAAATAGGACCGGAGTCATTGCTGTAAACAACCGATGCTCGAAAGGCGGGATCCAAGAGTCAATGCTCGATCCTGCAGACACAACTAGGTGAGAACACACACACACACACACACACACACACTAGGGGGACACAGGTAGAAACTGAGTGCCCAAATGAGCCACAGAGACATTAGAAAACTTTTTTTTTAGTGTCAGAGTGGTTGACAAATGAAATGCATTAGGAAGTGATGTGGTGGAGGCTGACTCCATACACAATTTCAAGTGTAGATATGATAGAGCCCAATACGCTCACGAACCTGTACACCTGTTGATAGACGCTTGAGAGGCGGGACCAAAGAGCCAGAGCTCAACCCCCGCAAGCACAACTAGGTGAGTACACACACACACACACACACACACACACACACAGGATTTGATACCTTGGTGTCACACACACACACGCAGGGAGCCTGCCAGCCGAGCGGACAGCACGCTGAGTGAGCACGTGATCCTGTGGTTCCGGGATCGTTTCCAGGTGCCGGCGAGAAACGATGGGCAGAGTTTCCTTCGCCCTATGCTCCTGTTATCTAGCAGTAAATAGGTACCTGGGAGTTAGTCAGCTATCACGGGCTGCTTCCTGGGGTGTGTGTATGTGGAGTGGTGTGAAGAGAGAGAAAAAAATAGTAGCTGTAGAAACAGTTGATTGACAGTTGAGAGGCAGGCCGAAAGAGCAGAGATCAACCCCCGCAAACACAACTAGGTGAATACAGCTAGGTGAATACACTCGCAAACAACACACAGCAAGTACATAACCTTACGGACCCTCTCTCACTCTAACACTCCCATTTCCCCCCTCTCTCTGTACCACCTTCCTTCCTCTGTCTCTTCCTATCTCCCTATCTGTCTAGGTCATCTTTCAGGCCCTGTTGACCAACTATACCCCTTATCTCCCCCCCCCCCAAGCATCCTATGCCCCTAGCACACTCCCAACTCCCCCCTCCTTCCTCTCCACTCCCCTATTCCTCCACTAATCCACTATTTCCACTCCACTCTCTCACCCCTTTCCATCCCCCCCTCTCTCTCTCTATCTCTCTTTATCTCTATCTCTCTCTCTCTCTCTGTCTGTCTGTCTCTCTCTCTCTCTCACCGCTTGCCCTCCTCCTGACAAATCCTATCACGGCATAACAGGAACAGGGGCAAGCATGATAGCCAGAGGTAACAGGGGAACAGAGAAAAATCAAGGTGACAAAATGAAGGAAATGTTCACCCAGTTTTTGGAGGATATCAAGAGCGAAATGCAGGGAATGATACCAGAAATAAAGAAAGAAATAAGCAAACTGAAAAGAGAGCTGACAGCAGCAAAGGAGGAGATTAAAACCCTCAAAGAGAACAGTATTGATGCTGAGACTCAGATAATCCTCCAGGGAGAAGGTGGAAATAGTATATTGGAAGAGAATGCCACTATGAAAGCAACATTTGCAGAAATGCTAAAAAAACTCTGAAGTAATGTCCACAATGATGGAGTTGGTAATGAAAGCATCCACCTCACAGGAAGCGGCACATTTCACTAGCCAGCTGTTGGAAAGAATAAGATCAGTGGAAACTGTGGGTATTAAAGAGCAGGAAGGCTCCAAAAGGACAGAGTGGAATGATAAGGATAATGCAGCAGTGAATGAAATACTGAAGGCACTAGAGATGGAAGGGGCTGAGCATAGAATTGAAAAGGTTTTCAGGATAGGCTGGTACAACAAAGACCTAGACCATGTGTTAAAGATAGTGTTTGCAAACGAGAACACAAAGTAGATGATTCTAACAAAGAAGAGCAACCTGCAATATGTAGGAAAATTAAAAAAAGTATTCCTCCAGAGGGAGATGACAAGGGAGGAGAGAACCATGGCAGCAGAAGCATGGAAGAAGCGCAGGGCGCGAGGGGAAAACCAGGAAATCACGACCTCTAACACAACATCTCCAAAGGTGAGGGGTGAACCCACAACCAGCTACCCAGTAACACCAGACGGGAGGGCAACCCCACCACCCTCCTCTGCATAGAAAACCCCCTACACCAAACCCTCCCTGCCCCCACTCAAATGCTCAGCCAAATCTCCCTCCCTCTACACCCCATTCCCACCCTACTACCCATCCCCTCTTCTCGCCATATCCCCCCTCCCCCCCTTCTCCTTCCTGTCCTCCCTCCCCCTTCATCCCATACCCTACCTGTACGCTCTCCTTCACTTGACACCCCGCCCCTCACCCCAGTATCCTCTGAGACCCTGTTATCCACCTCACAAATCCTATCACCCATAGAACAGCTTCCCCCACCAGCAGAACACTCACCAAGGAGGCGATTTGAGAAGGAACAGAAGAAAGTGAGCCTCAAGGCAATGTACACTAACACAGATGGAAATACAAATAAAGCAAATGACCTTGGAGAATGGGTACTAGAAGAAAACCCAGACATAATAGCACCAACAGAAACAAAACTAACTTAAACCATAAGAAATGCATTGTTCCCACAGGACTATTATGTTATGAGGAAAGAGAGAGAAGGAAGAGGTGGTGGTGGTGTACCTCTGCTGATAAGAAAAGGCTGGGACTTTGAGGAGATGGTTATTTTGGGCTGAGAAAGGTTTCAGTGACTACATAACAGGTACCATAACAACTGGAGGACAAAAAATTATAGTCGTAGTCATATATAATCTACCACCAAATGACAGAAGACCTAGACAGGAATATGACAACCAACATGGCCACCATTAACATAATAGAGAGAGAGCAGCTTCTGTTGCTAGCAGGAATGTATCTAGACTACTAATCATGTGAGACTTCAACCATGGGAGGATAGATTGGGAGAACAGAGACCCGCATGGGGGATCAGAAACATGGAAAGCTAAGCTGCTGGACGTGGCAACAAGAAACTTTCTAAGCCAGCACATCTAAGGACCAACAAGAATGAGAGGAGAAGATGAACCAGCCATGCTTGATTTGATATTTACCCTAAATGAGTGGGATATAAGGGAAGTTAAAATGGAAGCACTCTTGGGAATGAGTGATCACAGTGTATTGAACTTTGAGTACCTGGTAGAGCTAGGAATTATCTCCCCCAAAAAAGAACTAGGAAATAAAAGGCTGGCATACCGAATGGAAACTACGAGGAGATGAGAAGTTTCCTAAAGGAAATACCATGGGACACAGACCTAAGTCAGTATAAGATATGATGGACTATGTGACCCAAAAGTGTCAGGAGGCAGTAAACAGGTTCATACCAGCCCAAAGGGAAAAATCCGAGAAACAAAAGAAGAATCCATGGTATAATACGGCATGTATGGAAGCAATGGGACTGAACAAAAGGGCGTGGAGGAACTTCCGGAATAACAGAACACCAGAAAGCAGAGAGATATACCAGAGAACTAGGAATGAGTGTGTTAGAGTGAGAAGAGAAGCAGAGAAAAATTATGAAAATCATATAGCAAACAAAGCCAAGACCGAACCAAAACTACTCCACAGTCACATCAGGAAGAAGACAACAGTGAAATAACAGGTAATGAAACTTAGAACAGGCGAGGACAGGTATACAGAGATTGACAAAGAGGTGTGTGAAGAACTCAACAAGAGGTTCCAGGAGGTCTTCACAATAGAACAAGGTGAGGTCACTGTGCTAGGAGAAAGAAAAGTAAACCAGGCAGCCTTCTGAAGTGTTCAAAATTACGAGAGAGGAGGTCAAGAGACACCTGCTGGATCTGGATGTTAGAAAGGCTGTTGGTTCAGACGGGATCTCACCATGGGTACTGAAAGAGCGTGCAGAGACACTTTGCTTGCCACTCTCCACAGTGTACAGTAGGTCACTGGAGACAGGAGATCTACCAGAAATATGGAAGGCGGCGAATGTGGTCCCAATATACAAAAAGGGCGACAGGCAAGAGGCACTGAACTACAGGCCAGTGTCCTTGACTTGTATACCATGCAAGGTGATGGAACAGATCGTGAGAAAAAAGCTGGTAACACATCTGGAGAGAAGGGACTTCGTGACAAATCGCCAACATGGGTTCAGAGAGGGAAAATCTTGCCTGGCAGGTTTAATAGAATTCTACGATCAGGTAACAAAGATTAAATAAGAAAGAGAAGGCTGGGCGGACTACATTTTCTTGGATTGTCAGAAAGCCTTTGACACAGTACCGCATAAGAGGCTGGTACATAAGCTGGAGAGACAGGCAGGTGTAGCTGGTAAGGTGCTCTAGTGAATAAGGGAGTACCTAAGCAATAGGAAGCAGAGAGTTATGATAAGGGGTGAGACCTCAGATTGGCGTGAAGTCACCAGTGGAGTTCCACAGGGCTCTGTACTCGGTTCTATCTTGTTTCTGATATATGTAAATGATCTCCCGGAGGGTATAGATTAATTTCTCTCAATGTTTGCTTACGATGCCAAAATTATGAGAAGGATTAAGACAAAGGAGGACTGCTTGAGGCTTCAAGAAGACCTTGACAAACTGTCGAACAAATGGTTGTTATAGCTTAACCCAAGCAAATGAAATGTAATGAAGATAGGTGTAGGGAGCAGGAGGCCAGATACTAGGTATCATCTGGGAGATGAAATTCTTCAAGAGTCAGAGAGAGAAAAAGACTTGGGGATTGACATCATGCCAGACCTGTCTCCTGCAGCCCATATCAAGTGGATAACATCAGCGGCATATGGTAGGCTGGCCAACATAAGAACGGCATTCAGAAACTTGTGCAAGGAATCATTCAGACCTTTGTATACCACATATGTCAGGCCAATTCTGAAGTATGCAGCCCCAGCATGGAGTCCATATCTAGTTAAGGATAAGACTAAACTGGAAAAGGTTCAAAGGTTTGCCACCAGACTAGTACCCGAGGTGAGAGGTATGAGCTACGAGGAGAGACTACGGGAATTAAACCTCACTTCGCTGGAACACAGAAGAGTTAGGGGGGGACATGATCACCACATTCAAGATTCTCAAGGGAATTGATAGGGTAGATGAAGACAGGCTATATAATACAAGGGGCACACGCATTAGGGGAACACAGGTGGAAACTGAGTGCCCAAATGAGCCACAGAGATAATAGAAAGAACTTTTTAGTATCAGAGTGGTTGACAAATGGAATGCATTAGGAAGTGATGTGGTGGAGGCAGACTCCATACACAGTTTCAAGTGTAGACATGATAGCCCAGTAGGTTCAGGAACCTGTACACCTGTTGATTGACGGTTGAGAAGCGGGACCAAAGAGCCAAAGCTCAACCCCTGCAAGCACAACTAGGTGAGTACACACACACACACCAATCACTTTCTAATTGCATTTGATCACCTTGTGGAGGTAGGGACGCCCTGTTGAGTAAAAAGGCCAGGAGGTAAAAGGCTGGCATATCATAGGATATATGATATGCCAGCGATGCAAGGGAGGATATATGATATGCCAGCGATGCAAGGGAGGATATATGATATGCCAGCGATGCAAGGGAGGATATATGATATGCCACCTGAGATATAAGCGATGCATCAATTCATTTGATGCATCACGTTATTGTGATTTCTGTGTGTAAAGAACAGGGAATAATGAAGCAGAAGATTTTCTAGAATTAATTGACGATTGCTTTCTTAGCCAACACATTAAGGAACCAACGCGGGAAAATAATATTTTAGATTTAGTGTTAACTAACAGAGAAACACACATATATAACATTGATATAGGGAGTGAGCAAAGGAAGAGTGATCACAAAGAAATCAGATTTAGAATGGAATGAAATGGATCTGTTGGAGAAAATTCTGTTAAAGTGCCAGATTTTCGAAAAGCTGATTTCAATAGCCTAAGAATTTTTTTGGGTCAAATAGATTGGAAAGTCTTGGGCATGGGGGGGGGGGAGTGGGCCGGTCATGGAGCGAGACATGAACGTGGTACAAAAGGATTAAGAATGGGGAATTAAGTTTAGAACAGGAATTCGTACAACTGGTTAGAAATGTTAAAAAAGAGATAAGAGAGCAAAAAGAAACTATGAAGTTCGCCTAGCAGGCCACGCAAAGACAAATCCAAAAGTTTTTTTTCAGTTATATCGAACAATGACTAGGGAAAGGATAGGTCCATTAAAAACTGAAACAGGTCAAATAACGGATAATGACGAGGAGATAAGTAGTATGTTTAATAAATATTTGTATCTGTATTTATTAAAGAAGAACTTAACAATATGCCTTCAGCCGAACAAGTTTATGTGGGTGAGGATGAGGACAGGTTGACTAGTTTAGCAGTTACCAGGGAGGATGAAATTAAACAAATAGTAAATCTAAAACCAAACAAATCCCCAGGGCCGGATAAAGTGTTTGCCAGGGTGCTTATAGAATGTAGAGAGAAGCTTTGCGAGCCACTGTCTACCATATTTAATAAATCAATAGAGTCAGGCAGAGAACCAGAGTCATGGAAGGTTGCTAATGTTGTACCAATTTTTACGAAAGGAGATAGATCAGTAGCATCAAACTATCGGCCAATTTGCCTAACGGTTATTGTGGGAAAGTTACTTGACTCAGTAATTGCAAATACAATTCGTCTTCATCTTGATAAACATAAATTAATAAATGAGTCGCAACAGGGTTTTACAAATGGCCGTTCATGTTTACCAAATTTGCTATCTTTTTTTTCCAGCATTAGTTCAGGCAGTTGATAGTGGTAACGATTGTGATGTTGTGTACCTTGAATTTAGCAAAGCTTTTGATACAGTGCCACATGAAAGACTGATTTAAAAAATAGAGGCTCATGGTATTGGGGGTGCTATATTAACTTGGATTAGGGCATGGCTATTGCAAAGGAAACAGAGAGTTAGTATAAATGGGGTTAAGTCAGAGTGGGATAATGTTGTTAGTGGAGTACCTCAGGGCTCTGTCCTGACCTCTGTTGTTTATAATATATATAAATGATATAGATTCAGGTTTGAGTAGCAACATTTGCAAATTTGCCGATGATACAAAATAGGAAGGGAAATTAACACGGAAAAAGGTTCATTATCACTAGAAGTTGATCTAAATAGGGTTTTGAAATGGTCAAAAGATTGGCAGATGCAGTTTAATGCTGATAAATGAAAAGTTTTGTGGCTAGGTAATGATGATAGAGTTACAAGATACGAGCTGGATGGTGTTGAGATTGCGATGCCGGATTGCAAAAGGGATCTGGGAGTTATGATTAGTAAGAATTTAAAACAAAAGGATCAATGCATGAATGTTCGTAATAAGGCGAATAGGACACTGGGATTTATTAATCGAAGCATTAGTAACAACACACCTGGTGTTGTTCTTCAGCTATATCTTGCTCTGGTTAGGCCCCATTTAGATTATGCAGTTCAGTTTTGGTTGCCATACTATAGAATGGATATAAATTCACTTGAACGTGCCCAGCGTAGGATGACAAAGTTAATTCCCCAAATTAGAAATCTTTCATATGAAGAAAGATTAACAAAGCTTAAATTGCATTCACTGGAAAGGCAGAGTTAGGGGTGACATGATAGAGGTTTACAAGTGGATGAATGGACATAACAAAGGGGGTAATATTAGGGATTTAAAAGTATCAACACAAGTCAGAACACGAAACAATGGGTATAAATTAAATAATTATCGCGTACCGTGGAGGAGGTAGGGTCCCTCGATTGTTTCAAGTGTGGGTTAGACATGTATATGTGTGGGATTGGGTGGTTATAAATAGGAGCTGCCTCATATGCGCCAATAGGCCTTCTGCAGTTACCTTGTTCTTATATGACCAGAGACCACAACAAGCACCTGATGGAGCTGGACCTAACTGGGGGTGAGGGAGCCAGTATCACCCTGGGTACTAAGAGAAGGAGCGAAGTGTGCTGGCTGCTTTCTATTATATAAGAACACAAAAATTATGGAAACTGTGGAATGCGTTTTGGTCCATATGTTGCAACTTATTTATACTCACCCAAGCTCACTTAAATAAATGCCTAACCTACGCTTGACACAATGGAGGGATCCCAAGTCTATTTTGCTTCCTGGCAATATGTTCACCAAATCCACAACCCTGTTATGAAACCAGAATTCACCCAGGTCTTTCCAAAATCTATACTTATCCAATTTACATATATTATTTCGTGTTTTATATTGTGTTGATATTTCACTCACTTGGGCCATCGGAGCCTGAAACCCAAGACCACAATTCCTTATTAAAATCCTCCTTGTTATGGCCATTCATTCATTTGTGCACTTAAATTATGTCACCCTTAACTCTAAGCCTTACTAAAGAACTTTAAATTAAGGGTTTCTCTCTTCATGAAGATAGGTTCTAATTTCTGGAATTAACTGTCATCCTATGCTGAAAGCATTTTAGTGAATTTAAGTACATAGTATACCATAGCGTTGCGAACTTAATTGCATAATCTAAATTATGCTTAACAAGAGCATGATTCAGCTGAAGAATAACACTTATTGCTAATGATTCTAGAAAAAAAATCCCAGTGATCTGTCTCCTTTCTTAAAAACTGGTACAGCATTAACAACCCTCCAAGACTCCGGTATTCTGTCTGACTAATATTGAACATGAAGTACAAGTTCTCAGAAAGCTCCTCTTTACATTATTTCAGCGCCCTGGCAAACACCTCGTCTGGCCCTGGGGATTTACTTGGCTTGAGTTTTTCTATTTGTTTAATATCTTCCTCCCAGATAACCCCTATATAGTCGTAATTACTTGGCGCTTTCTCCTGATACTTCCCTCCCCTTCCCTTCCTGGATAACCAATAAAGAAGTCGACCTGTCCTCTTTTCCACTAACTTGTTCGGCTGAAGGCATAATGTTAAGTTTTTCTTTGGTAAATACAGAGCAAAATTTTCTTTTATAATACTACTCATCTTTTTGTCATTATCAGTTATCGACCTGTTTCAGCTTTTAAAGGCCCTGTATTTTCCTAAACTTTGCTTGAATTACTAACAAAGAAACTTTTAAGGATTTTAGAATTTGGGACTTTTTAGGATTTGCTTGCATTACTCTACTTCATAATTTATTTCATCGCATAGTTTATTTTTACTTTCCTTACTTTTTTTTAACATTTCCAACAAGTCTGAGAAATTTTTGTACCAGATTGACTTCTCAATTTTTGTTCCTTTAATTTTAAGTTTTCTTTATATATAAGTTTCTGTATATTCAGTGAGATTTGATATTCTGGTGATAGTTCCCCGCTTTCTGCATTCATCCAAGTTTCGGTTACTGCGATAATATCTAACGTTCATGTGCAGAAAACCGCACATTAATAGTTTATTTTTGTTTCTAAGACTTCAACTATTTGTGTAGTACTCTTTAAGGGTATTGCTATTTTGAGGCACTTCTCCATGCCTGGTCTTTTTACCTAAACTTTCCCCTCTCCAACACTTATTTTTCCAGTCTCCGTGGTGTAGTGGTAAGACACTCACCTGGCATTCCGCGAGCGCTTTGTCCTGGGTTCGTATCCTGGCCGGGGAGGATTTACTGGGCACAAATCCTTAACTGTAGCTTCTGTTTAACTCAACAGTAAAATGGGTACTTGGTTGTAAAAACGATTCTTCGTGGGGGTCGTATTGCGGGGACCTGCCCAAAACGCTACGCATACTAGTGGGTGTACACGAATGTAACAACTCTTGTATATATCTAAAAAAAAAATCTCTTCCTTTCCCCAAATCCATTCCCCATACAAATATCTATTAACAGTTTAAACCCAAGCAAACCCCTCCAACTACAGATTCCAACGAGTTGGCCGCAGCAACAACCCCAGCCCTAGAAAAATGAACCCAATCCCGAGCAAACGTGGCATTCCTTCCATAGATGAGTTCTGTTATCAATGAATGATATTGCATTTCATTTGCAATATCTGTCTAGTAGGCAATTGACTGCAGACAATCATTCATTTCCAACTCTTCATTTTGGAAGAGTACCTCGTGTAATTGGAGTTTCTCCCTTGCTCTTAACTACTTCATTTCCACCGACACTGATACAAATAATAGGATTGTTCCCTTTTCCAGCTATATCTATCATATTGTTTACAATATCCTCTTGTCCTGCTCCCGGATAAGAAACCCTTAACCTGTTCACCACCCCCTTCCCCATCTCTGGCACAAAACAGTTCTATCTGAATACCTCTCCTGGGAATCACCCACAACCAAACCCGAGTTGGAAGACAGTAAATGTTGGACCAATATACACTATGGGAAATAGACAGGTAGTATTAAACTTCATGCGAGTGTCTGATACATGTTCATCATGTCAGGTGACGGAGAAGATCACGAGAATGAAGGCAGCAACACATCGGGAGAGAAGGGGCCTTTATAACACGGGCATCGTTTAGAAAAGGCAAATCTAGCCACACAAACCTTATAGTGTATGAAATGGGCCTATAAAATCACAGAGGATGAATGAGATTGATTGGATATAAATAAGAATATGAATGAGATTGGATATAAATAAGAATATGAATGAGATTGACCAATTGCCCTTCTCCAATTTATTATACTCGTATGTTCACCATAATACAGAGGTGGGTGGAGAAACTGTAAACAGTCTTCGACATAGTATCCCACGGGAGACGTTGCACACAATGGGGAAAGAGAAAAGGGTAGCAAGGAAGGTCCTCCAGGTGGACAAAGGAGTATGACAAAGAGTTACAGTGAGAGGAGAGAGCTGAGAGTGACAGGATTGTATTGACCAGTGGCGCACCACCAAGTCAATACTGGGGCCAATCCAATTACTGATCAATGAGAACGACGCTACCCAGAAGGGATAGATTCCTTCCCCGCAGTGTTCCCTGATGATACCAATATTATGAGGAGGATATATATATTGAAAGACTGCATGAAACTAAAGGAAGACATGGGCAAATTATGGCCTTTCAAGTGGCTTATAGACCTCAAATTTAGCAAGTGCAAAGTAATGAAATTGTGTATAGGGAACAGAAGCCGAACACGTGATCCGACCTTCTGGTCATGGGGGAGGAAATCCTCACATGGGATTGTACCTGGGACACCTGACTGGTCCTGGGACACCTGACTGGTCCTGGGGCACCTGACTGGTCCTGGGGCGCCTGACTGGTCCTGGGGCACCTGACTGGTCCTGGGGCACCTGACTGGTCCTGGGGCACCAGACTGGTCCTAGGGCACCTGACTGGTCCTGGGGCACCTGACTGGTCCTGGGGCACCTGACTGGTCCTGGGGCACCTGACTGGTCCTGGGACACCAGACTGGTCCTGGGGCACCTGACTGGTCCTGGGACACCAGACTGGTCCTGGGGCACCTGACTGGTCCTGGGGCACCTGACTGGTCCTGGGACACCTGACTGGTCCTGGGGCACCTGACTGGTCCTGGGGCACCTGACTGGTCCTGGGACACCAGACTGGTCCTGGGGCACCTGACTGGTCCTGGGGCACCTGACTTGTCCTGGGGCACCTGACTGGTCCTGGGGCACCTGACTGGTCCTGGGGCACCTGACTGGTCCTGGGACACCAGACTGGTCCTGGGGCGCCTGACTGGTCCTGGGGCACCTGACTGGTCCTGGGACACCAGACTGGTCCTGGGGCGCTTGACTGGTCCTGGGGCACCTGACTGGTCCTGGGGCACCTGACTAATCCTGGGGCACCTGACTGATCCTGGGGCACCTGACTGGTCCTAGGGCACCTGACTGATCCTGGGGCACCTGACTGGTCCTGGGGCACCTGACTGGTCCTGGGGCACCTGACTGGTCCTGGGGCACCTGACTGGTCCTGGGGCACCTGACTGGTCCTGGGGCACCTGACTGGTCCTGGGGCACCTGACTGGTCCTGGGGCACCAGACTGGTCCTGGGGCACCTGACTGGTCCTGGGGCACCTGACTGGTCCTGGGGCACCTGACTGGTCCTGGGGCACCTGACTGGTCCTGGGGCACCTGACTGGTCCTGGGGCACCTGACTGGTCCTGGGGCACCTGACTGGTCCTGGGGCGCCTGACTGGTCCTGGGACACCAGACTAATCCTGGGGCACCTGACTGGTCCTGGGGCACCTGACTGGTCCTGGGACACCAGACTGATCCTGGGACACCAGACTGATCCTGGGGCGCCTGACTGGTCCTGGGGCACCTGACTGGTCCTGGGGCACCTGACTGGTCCTGGGACACCAGACTGATCCTGGGGCGCCTGACTGGTCCTGGGGCACCTGACTGGTCCTGGGGCACCTGACTGGTCCTGGGGCACCTGACTGGTCCTGGGACACCAGACTGATCCTGGGACACCAGACTGATCCTGGGGCGCCTGACTGGTCCTGGGGCGCCTGACTGGTCCTGGGGCACCTGACTGGTCCTGGGGCACCTGACTGATCCTGGGACACCAGACTGATCCTGGGGCACCTGACTGGTCCTGGGGCACCTGACTGGTCCTGGGGCACCTGACTGGTCCTGGGGCACCTGACTGGTCCTGGGGCACCTGACTGGTCCTGGGACACCTGACTGGTCCTGGGGCACCTGACTGGTCCTGGGGCACCTGACTGGTCCTGGGGCACCTGACTGGTCCTGGGGCACCTGACTGGTCCTGGGGCGCCTGACTGGTCCTGGGGCGCCTGACTGGTCCTGGGGCGCCTGACTGGTCCTGGGGCACCTGACTGGTCCTGGGGCGCCTGACTGGTCCTGGGGCGCCTGACTGGTCCTGGGACACCTGACTGGTCCTGGGGCACCTGACTGGTCCTGGGGCACCTGACTGGTCCTGGGGCACCTGACTGGTCCTGGGGCACCTGACTGGTCCTGGGGCACCTGACTGGTCCTGGGGCACCTGACTGGTCCTGGGGCGCCTGACTGGTCCTGGGACACCTGACTGGTCCTGGGGCACCTGACTGGTCCTGGGGCACCTGACTGATCCTGGGGCACCTGACTGTTCCTGGGGCACCTGACTCGTCCTGGGGCACCTGACTGATCCTGGGGCACCTGACTAGTCCTGGGGCACCTGACTGGTCCTGGGGCACCTGACTGGTCCTGGGGCACCTGACTGGTCCTAGGGCACCTGACTGGTCCTGGGGCACCTGACTGGTCCTGGGGCACCTGACTGATCCTGGGGCACCTGACTAGTCCTGGGGCACCTGACTCGTCCTGGGGCACCTGACTGATCCTGGGGCACCTGACTAGTCCTGGGGCACCTGACTGATCCTGGGGCACCTGACTAGTCCTGGGGCACCTGACTCGTCCTGGGGCACCTGACTGGTCCTGGGACACCTGACTGGTCCTGGGGCACCTGACTGGTCCTGGGGCACCTGACTGGTCCTGGGGCACCTGACTGGTCCTAGGGCACTTGACTGGTCCTGGGGCACCTGACTGGTCCTGGGGCGCCTGACTGGTCCTGGGGCACCTGACTGGTCCTGGGGCACCTGACTGGTCCTGGGGCACCTGACTGGTCCTGGGGCTCCTGACTGGTCCTGGGGCACCTGACTGGTCCTAGGGCACCTGACTGGTCCTGGGGCACCTGACTGGTCCTGGGGCACCAGACTGGTCCAGGGGCCCCAGACTGGTCCTGGGGCGCCTGACTGGTCCTGGGGCACCTGACTGGTCCTAGGGCACCAGACTGGTCCTGGGGCACCTGACTGGTCCTGGGACACCAGACTTGTCCTGGGGCGCCTGACTGGTCCTGGGGCACCTGACTGGTCCTGGGGCACCTGACTGGTCCTGGGGCGCCTGACTGGTCCTGGGGCACCTGACTGGTCCTGGGGCACCTGACTGGTCCTGGGGCACCTGACTGATTCTGGGGCACCTGACTGGTCCTGGGGCACCTGACTGGTCCTGGGGCACCTGACTGGTCCTGGGGCACCTGACTGTTCCTGGGGCACCTGACTGGTCCTGGGGCACCTGACTGTTCCTGGGGCACCTGACTGGTCCTGGGGCACCTGACTGGTCCTGGGGCGCCTGACTGGTCCTGGGGCACCTGACTGGTCCTGGGGCACCTGACTGGTCCTGGGGCACCGGAATGGTCCTGGGGCACCTGACTGGTCCTGGGGCACCTGACTGGTCCTGGGGCACCTGACTGATCCTGGGGGCACCTGACTGTTCCTGGGGCACCTGACTCGTCCTGGGGCACCTGACTGGTCCTGGGGCACCTGACTGGTCCTGGGGCACCTGACTGGTCCTGGGGCACCTGACTGGTCCTGGGGCACCTGACTGGTCCTAGGGCACCTGACTGGTCCTGGGACACCTGACTGGTCCTGGGGCACCTGACTGGTCCTGGGGCACCTGACTGATCCTGGGGCACCTGACTGGTCCTGGGGCACCTGACTGGTCCTGGGGCACCTGACTGGTCCTGGGGCACCTGACTGGTCCTGGGGCACCTGACTGGTCCTGGGGCACCTGACTGGTCCTGGGGCACCTGACTGGTCCTGGGACAGACAGACTTGGGAAAGATACTAACAAAGGGACAAAGAGCGGAACTACAAACCCAAATGAACCGCAGACATTAGAAAAGAATTTGTTGAGTGCCAAGATAATGAGCAAATGGAGTGCATTAAGAAGTGGGGTCATGGACTCTAACTCCATTCTCAGCACTGTGTGTAGACGTGACAAAACCCAATAGGCTCTGAAACCCATACACGATTTATTAACACTTGAGAGGCGGGACTCAAAGAGCTGTGGCTCATCCCCAGCAAATACAACCTGCTGAGAACACACCACTAGGAAGGATTTGGTGCTGGGAAGCTCCTGATTGTCTTAGTGATTAATAAGGGGTAAACAGCCGTATCTTAGAAGGATTAAGTATATGGAAGTCCAATTAGTCAAACTATTTAAAAAAAAGTTTTTTTAAATAAAGAAGTAATGGAAAAAAGTATGTACGTTACGCTTTTTTCAAATACATCAGGTGAAGCTCAGGGAAAGGATAGGGCCATTAAACACTGGAGCAAGTCCAGTAACTTATATTAACCAAGAGTTGTCAATTGTTTAAAATACATACTTGGCATCTATATTTTATTGAGAAGTACTTCTCATGCCTGCATCAGAACAGCTCTATTCAGGAGATGAAGAGGACAAGTTGACTCGTTTGGTCATTACCAGTGAGGAAGTTATTAATCGAATATTACAATTAAAGCCAAGAACGTCCTCAGGGCCTCACGAAGTGTTTGACAGAAAGCTTAAAGAATGTATAGAAGAACTTAGTGAACCTTTATCTTGTATATTCAATAAATGCTTATCATCGCGATGAGTAAAGAAGTCGTTGAAGGCTGCCAATGTGGTAAAGATATTTAAGAAAGGAGATAAATCACTAACATTGAACAATCGTTTAATTAGCTGGACGTCTTTTGTTGAAAGATTGCAAAGGCCATTCTTTTTACACCATGAAAAAATAATTATTATATATATATATATATATATATATATATATATATATATATATATATATATATATATATATATATATATATTTTGTGACGATAATCTCTTTCAAGAGAGATTGAGCCTGCTCTTTCCTACTTAAAGTTATATTAAGTCTACAAGTATAAGATGCTACATTCAAGATACATCACCAGTAGCACAAAACGTTTTGACCAGGAGGCAAAACGTACCCTAACCCCCCAACTCCACACACCCTCCATGCTGGATCGTCGTCAACCAGCCAACTACCCATCCCAGCCTGCCTACTCCTGGTGACTCGCCAACCGCACACCTGCACACTGTACCTCAGCTCCATCTAACTGAGTCGACGTCTGAGCCTGGACCAGCCATCAACTTCAGAATATTCTTTGTGCTCTAAGAGTTGACATCTCTCTCTGGCATACTAAGCTCTCTGGCTTTTGTATACTAAGGGAGGTCTCAGCCATAGCCAATAATCTCAGTACCATTTCACCGTTATATTATTTAATCTATTGTGTTTTTGCATATGTCTTTGTTATTTAATTGCACTATTCATTTACTCGAGATTTGTCTTAATTTTCATTTATGTTTAAAGTAAATAAATTAAAGTTTCATTGTTCATACTTTGTGTTTTACATGTTCCTCCCTCTAACTTACCACAGACAACAGGCAAGCAGTTGTATATATATATATATGTCGTACCTAGTAGCCAGAACTCACTTCTCAGCCTACTATTCAAGGCCCGATTTGCCTAATAAGCCAAGTTTTCCTGAATTAATATATTTACTATAATTTTTTTCTAATGAAATGATAAAGCAACCCTTTTCTCTATGTATGAGGTCAATTTTTTTTTATTGGAGTTAAAATTAACGTAGATATATGACCGAACCTAACCAACCCTACCTAACCTAACCTAACCTATATTTATAGGTAAGGTTAGGTTAGGTAGCCAAAAAAAGCTAGGTTAGGTTAGGTTAGGTAGGTTAGGTAGACGAAAAAACATTAATTCATGAAAACTTGGCTTATTAGGCAAATCGGGCCTTGAATAGTAGGCTGAGAAGTGCGTTCTGGCTATTAGGTACGACATATATATATATATATATATATATATATATATATATATATATATATATATACAACTACATATTATATATATATATATATATATATATATATATATATATATATATATATATATATATATATATAATATATATACAGCAGTTGTACATATTATATATATATATATATATATATATATATATATATATATATATATATATATATATATATATATATATATAATATGTATATGTAAATTTCGTACCTAGTAGCCAGAACGCACTTCTCAGCCTACTATGCAAGGCCCGATTAGCCTAATAAGCCAAGTTTTCATGAATTAATTATTTTTCGAATACCTAACCTACCTAACCTAACCTAACCTAACTTTTTTGGTTATCTAACCTAACCTACATAGATAGGTTAGGTTAGGTTAGGTGGGGTTGGTTAGGTTAGGTTAGGTTAGGTTTGGTAGGGTTGGTTAGGTTCGGTCATATATCTGTGTTAATTTTAACTCCAATTAAAAAAAATTGACCTCATACGTAACGAAATGGGTAGCTTTATCATTTCAAAAGAAAAAAATTAGAGAAAATATATTAATTCAGGAAAACTTGGCTTATTAGGCAAATCGGGTCTTGCATAGCAGGCCGAGTACGATGTTCTGGCTACTAGGTACAACATTATATATATATATATATATATATATATATATATATATATATATATATATATATATATATATATATATATATATATATATATATATATATATATATATATATATATATATGTCGTACCTAGTAGCCAGAACGCACTTCTGAGCCTACTATGCAAGGCCCGTTTTGCCTAATAAGCCAAGTTTTCCTGAATTAATATATTTTCTCTAATTTTTTCTTATGAAAAGATAAAGCTACCCATTTCATTATGTATTAGGTAAATTTTTTTTTATTGGAGTTAAAATTAACGTAGATATATGACCGAACCTAACCAACCCTACCTAACCTAACCTAACCTATCTTTATAGGTTAGGTTAGGTTAGGTAGCCGAAAAAGTTAGGTTAGGTTAGGTAGGTTAGGTAGTAGAAAAACAAATAATTCATGAAAACTTGGCTTATTAGGCAAATTGGGCCTTGCATAGTAGGCTGAGAAGTGCGTATATACATATATATATATATATATATATATATATATATATATATATATATATATATATATATATATATATATATATATATATATATATAATGTTGTACCTAGTAGCCAGAACGTCGTACTCGGCCTGCTATGCAAGACCCGATTTGCCTAATAAGCCATGTTTTCCTGAATTAATATATTTTCTCTAAATTTTTCCTTATGAAACGATAAAGCTACCCATTTCATTATACATGAGGTCAATTTTTTTTTTATTGGAGTTAAAATTAACGTAGATATATGACCGAACCTAACCAAAGCTTTCTTTATAGGTTAGGTTAGGTTAGGTTAGGTAGCCGGAAAAGTTAGATTAGGTTAGGTAGGTTAGGTAGTCGAAAAACAAATAATTCATAAAAACTTGGCTTATTAGACAAATCGGCCCTTGCATAGTAGGCTGAGAAGAGCGTTCTGGCTACTAGGTACGACATACATATATATATATATATATATATATATATATATATATATATATATATATATATATATATATATATATATATATATACATATAAATATATATGTATATATATATATATATATATATATATATATATATATATATATATATATTCTCTTAATGTGAGAGAACTCGTGTCCAGCTTATAAGCCTATACTTGCATAAACCACAAGTGAAGATTAATAATCTTTGGACAACACCCACCAGTGGGACTCGAACCCAGAAAGCACAACTACCTTCCAGTAGCTGCCATAACTAGTATGCTTTAACCCACTACACCATCAGACCCTACAAAAGAAGTAGAGAGTTCGAGATATATATACATCCCAAACATCTCCACTTCCCGAGGGCACCAGATGAGTGTGGGGTCAGTCTGCATTTTTCGTCAAGCCACTGTCAATGTGAGAGAACTCGTGTCCAGCTTATAAGCCTATACTTGCATAAACCACAAGTGAAGATTAATAATCTTTGGACAACACCCACCAGTGGGACTCGAACCCAGAAAGCACAACTACCTTCCAGTAGCTGCCATAACTAGTATGCTTTAACCCACTACACCATCAGACCCTACAAAAGAAGTAGAGAGTTCGAGATATATATACCTCCCAAACATCTCCACTTCCCAAGGGCACCAGATGAGTGTGGGGTCAGTCTGCATTTTTCGTCAAGCCACTGTCAATGTGAGAGAACTCGTGTCCAGCTTATAAGCCTATACTTGCACAAACCACAAGTGAAGATTAATAATCTTTGGACAACACCCACCAGTGGGACTCGAACCCAGAAAGCACAACTACCTTCCAGTAGCTGCCATAACTAGTATGCTTTAACCCACTACACCATCAGACCCTACAAAAGAAGTAGAGAGATCGAGATATATATACATCCCAAACATCTCCACTTCCCGAGGGCACCAGATGAGTGTGGGGTCAGTCTGCATTTTTCGTCAAGCCACTGTCAATGTGAGAGAACTCGTGTCCAGCTTATAAGCCTATACTTGCATAAACCACAAGTGAAGATTAATAATCTTTGGACAACACCCACCAGTGGGACTCGAACCCAGAAAGCACAACTACCTTCCAGTAGCTGCCATAACTAGTATGCTTTAACCCACTACACCATCAGACCCTACAAAAGAAGTAGAGAGTTCGAGATATATATACATCCCAAACATCTCCACTTCCCGAGGGCACCAGATGAGTGTGGGGTCAGTCTGCATTTTTCGTCAAGCCACTGTCAATGTAAGAGAACTCGTGTCCAGCTTATAAGCCTATACTTGCATAAACCACAAGTGAAGATTAATAATCTTTGGACAACACCCACCAGTGGGACTCGAACCCAGAAAGCACAACTACCTTCCAGTAGCTGCCATAACTAGTATGCTTTAACCCACTACACCATCAGACCCTACAAAAGAAGTAGAGAGTTCGAGATATATATACATCCCAAACATGTCCACTTCCCGAGGGCACCAGATGAGTGTGGGGTCAGTCTGCATTTTTCGTCAAGCCACTGTCAATGTGAGAGAACTCGTGTCCAGCTTATAAGCCTATACTTGCATAAACCACAAGAGAAGATTAATAATCTTTGGACAACACCCACCAGTGGGACTCGAACCCAGAAAGCACAACTACCTTCCAGTAGCTGCCATAACTAGTATGCTTTAACCCACTACACCATCAGACCCTACAAAAGAAGTAGAGAGTTCGAGATATATATACATCCCAAACATCTCCACTTCCCGAGGGCACCAGATGAGTGTGGGGTCAGTCTGCATTTTTCGTCAAGCCACTGTCAATGTGAGAGAACTCGTGTCCAGCTTATAAGCCTATACTTGCATAAACCACAAGTGAAGATTAATAATCTTTGGACAACACCCACCAGTGGGACTCGAACCCAGAAAGCACAACTACCTTCCAGTAGCTGCCATAACTAGTATGCTTTAACCCACTACACCATCAGACCCTACAAAAGAAGTAGAGAGTTCGAGATATATATACCTCCCAAACATCTCCACTTCCCGAGGGCACCAGATGAGTGTGGGGTCAGTCTGCATTTTTCGTCAAGCCACTGTCAATGTGAGAGAACTCGTGTCCAGCTTATAAGCCTATACTTGCATAAACCACAAGTGAAGATTAATAATCTTTGGACAACACCCACCAGTGGGACTCGAACCCAGAAAGCACAACTACCTTCCAGTAGCTGCCATAACTAGTATGCTTTAACCCACTACACCATCAGACCCTACAAAAGAAGTAGAGAGATCGAGATATATATACATCCCAAACATCTCCACTTCCCGAGGGCACCAGATGAGTGTGGGGTCAGTCTGCATTTTTCGTCAAGCCACTGTCAATGTGAGAGAACTCGTGTCCAGCTTATAAGCCTATACTTGCATAAACCACAAGTGAAGATTAATAATCTTTGGACAACACCCACCAGTGGGACTCGAACCCAGAAAGCACAACTACCTTCCAGTAGCTGCAATAACTAGTATGCTTTAACCCACTACACCATCAGACCCTACAAAAGAAGTAGAGAGTTCGAGATATATATACATCCCAAACATCTCCACTTCCCGAGGGCACCAGATGAGTGTGGGGTCAGTCTGCATTTTTCGTCAAGCCACTGTCAATGTAAGAGAACTCGTGTCCAGCTTATAAGCCTATACTTGCATAAACCACAAGTGAAGATTAATAATCTTTGGACAACACCCACCAGTGGGACTCGAACCCAGAAAGCACAACTACCTTCCAGTAGCTGCCATAACTAGTATGCTTTAACCCACTACACCATCAGACCCTACAAAAGAAGTAGAGAGTTCGAGATATATATACATCCCAAACATCTCCACTTCCCGAGGGCACCAGATGAGTGTGGGGTCAGTCTGCATTTTTCGTCAAGCCACTGTCAATGTGAGAGAACTCGTGTCCAGCTTATAAGCCTATACTTGCATAAACCACAAGTGAAGATTAATAATCTTTGGACAACACCCACCAGTGGGACTCGAACCCAGAAAGCACAACTACCTTCCAGTAGCTGCCATAACTAGTATGCTTTAACCCACTACACCATCAGACCCTACAAAAGAAGTAGAGAGTTCGAGATATATATACATCCCAAACATCTCCACTTCCCGAGGGCACCAGACGAGTGTGGGGTCAGTCTGCATTTTTCGTCAAGCCACTGTCAATGTGAGAGAACTCGTGTCCAGCTTATAAGCCTATACTTCCATAAACCACAAGTGAAGATTACTAATCTTTGGACAACACCCACCAGTGGGACTCGAACCCAGAAAGCACAACTACCTTCCAGTAGCTGCCATAACTAGTATGCTTTAACCCACTACACCATCAGACCCTACAAAAGAAGTAGAGAGTTCGAGATATATATACATCCCAAACATCTCCACTTCCCGAGGGCACCAGATGAGTGTGGGGTCAGTCTGCATTTTTCGTCAAGCCACTGTCAATGTGAGAGAACTCGTGTCCAGCTTATAAGCCTATACTTGCATAAACCACAAGTGAAGATTAATAATCTTTGGACAACACCCACCAGTGGGACTCGAACCCAGAAAGCACAACTACCTTCCAGTAGCTGCCATAACTAGTATGCTTTAACCCACTACACCATCAGACCCTACAAAAGAAGTAGAGAGTTCGAGATATATATACATCCCAAACATCTCCACTTCCCGAGGGCACCAGATGAGTGTGGGGTCAGTCTGCATTTTTCGTCAAGCCACTGTCAATGTGAGAGAACTCGTGTCCAGCTTATAAGCCTATACTTGCATAAACCACAAGTGAAGATTAATAATCTTTGGACAACACCCACCAGTGGGACTCGAACCCAGAAAGCACAACTACCTTCCAGTAGCTGCCATAACTAGTATGCTTTAACCCACTACACCATCAGACCCTACAAAAGAAGTAGAGAGTTCGAGATATATATACATCCCAAACATCTCCACTTCCCGAGGGCACCAGACGAGTGTGGGGTCAGTCTGCATTTTTCGTCAAGCCACTGTCAATGTGAGAGAACTCGTGTCCAGCTTATAAGCCTATACTTCCATAAACCACAAGTGAAGATTACTAATCTTTGGACAACACCCACCAGTGGGACTCGAACCCAGAAAGCACAACTACCTTCCAGTAGCTGCCATAACTAGTATGCTTTAACCCACTACACCATCAGACCCTACAAAAGAAGTAGAGAGTTCGAGATATATATACATCCCAAACATCTCCACTTCCCGAGGGCACCAGATGAGTGTGGGGTCAGTCTGCATTTTTCGTCAAGCCACTGTCAATGTAAGAGAACTCGTGTCCAGCTTATAAGCCTATACTTGCATAAACCACAAGTGAAGATTAATAATCTTTGGACAACACCCACCAGTGGGACTCGAACCCAGAAAGCACAACTACCTTCCAGTAGCTGCCATAACTAGTATGCTTTAACCCACTACACCATCAGACCCTACAAAAGAAGTAGAGAGTTCGAGATATATATACATCCCAAACATCTCCACTTCCCGAGGGCACCAGATGAGTGTGGGGTCAGTCTGCATTTTTCGTCAAGCCACTGTCAATGTGAGAGAACTCGTGTCCAGCTTATAAGCCTATACTTGCATAAACCACAAGTGAAGATTAATAATCTTTGGACAACACCCACCAGTGGGACTCGAACCCAGAAAGCACAACTACCTTCCAGTAGCTGCCATAACTAGTATGCTTTAACCCACTACACCATCAGACCCTACAAAAGAAGTAGAGAGTTCGAGATATATATACATCCCAAACATCTCCACTTCCCGAGGGCACCAGACGAGTGTGGGGTCAGTCTGCATTTTTCGTCAAGCCACTGTCAATGTGAGAGAACTCGTGTCCAGCTTATAAGCCTATACTTCCATAAACCACAAGTGAAGATTACTAATCTTTGGACAACACCCACCAGTGGGACTCGAACCCAGAAAGCACAACTACCTTCCAGTAGCTGCCATAACTAGTATGCTTTAACCCACTACACCATCAGACCCTACAAAAGAAGTAGAGAGTTCGAGATATATATACATCCCAAACATCTCCACTTCCCGAGGGCACCAGATGAGTGTGGGGTCAGTCTGCATTTTTCGTCATTTTTCTTATTGGCCCATACGAGGCATCTTCTATCTAAACACAAAGATTAATCCAGTGTAATTGGCCTATTATGTTGGACATTGTCTTCTGTGTTGGCATCGATATGTTCTTGTCTTTTCCTTACTCTTATTCAGGCTTGTTCGCATATATATATAAGAATAGAGCAACCTACCATGAACACCCAAATCACGGAACTATTTACTCTACCCACCATGAGAGTAAGGACAAGACAAGAACATATCGATGCCAACACAGAAGACAATGTCCAACATAATAGGCCAATTACACTGGATTAATCTTTGTGTTTAGATAGGAGCTGCCTCGTATGGGCCAATAAGCCTTCTGCAACCTCTATGTTTCACCTCACATTTATCCCTTATGTATCCCCCCATGTTTTCACCTTTATTGTATTATCACCTGACCCAGTGCGGGTATAAAATCAACTAGTATTGTAAGATCTGTTCACTTGAGAATGAACCATGGAGGTTCGAAACGTTGTGCAAATTATATAAATAAGTGTAATACACTCTATAGTAAATCACTTCTTTTCTTCACCTTAAAAGTACGAAAATGTCTTTTGGAGAACTCCTATTTCAATTAAGCCCTGATGCTAAGAAAATAGTTAGAGGGATAGAAGCCCTAAACCAGAATATATATATATATATATATGTATATATATATATATATATATGCGAACAAGCCTGAATGGTCCCCAGGACAATATGCAACTGAAAACTCACACCCCAGAAGTGACTCGAACCCATACTCCCAGATGCCACGCAACTGGTATGTACAAGATGCCTTAATCCACTTGACCATCACGACCGGACAAAATGAGGTGATAGCCGAGGCTATTTGAACCACCCCACCGCCGGCACTCGGATAGTAATCTTGGGCATAGCATTTTACCAAATCACCTCATTCTTTGGGGCACACGTGAGGAACACAAATGCGAACAAGCCTGAATGGTCCCCAGGACAATATGCAACTGAAAACTCACACCCCAGAAGTGACTCGAACCCATACTCCCAGATGCCACGCAACTGGTATGTACAAGATGCCTTAATCCACTTGACCATCACGACCGGACAAAATGAGGTGATAGCCGAGGCTATTTGAACCACCCCACCGCCGGCACTCGGATAGTAATCTTGGGCATAGCATTTTACCAAATCACCTCATTCTTTGGGGCACACGTGAGGAACACAAATGCGAACAAGCCTGAATGGTCCCCAGGACAATATGCAACTGAAAACTCACACCCCAGAAGTGACTCGAACCCATACTCCCAGATGCCACGCAACTGGTATGTACAAGATGCCTTAATCCACTTGACCATCACGACCGGACAAAATGAGGTGATAGCCGAGGCTATTTGAACCACCCCACCGCCGGCACTCGGATAGTAATCTTGGGCATAGCATTTTACCAAATCACCTCATTCTTTGGGGCACACGTGAGGAACACAAATGCGAACAAGCCTGAATGGTCCCCAGGACAATATGCAACTGAAAACTCACACCCCAGAAGTGACTCGAACCCATACTCCCAGATGCCACGCAACTGGTATGTACAAGATGCCTTAATCCACTTGACCATCACGACCGGACAAAATGAGGTGATAGCCGAGGCTATTTGAACCACCCCACCGCCGGCACTCAGATAGTAATCTTGGGCATAGCATTTTACCAAATCACCTCATTCTTTGGGGCACACGTGAGGAACACAAATGCGAACAAGCCTGAATGGTCCCCAGGACAATATGCAACTGAAAACTCACACCCCAGAAGTGACTCGAACCCATACTCCCAGATGCCACGCAACTGGTATGTACAAGATGCCTTAATCCACTTGACCATCACGACCGGACAAAATGAGGTGATAGCCGAGGCTATTTGAACCACCCCACCGCCGGCACTCGGATAGTAATCTTGGGCATAGCATTTTACCAAATCACCTCATTCTTTGGGGCACACGTGAGGAACACAAATGCGAACAAGCCTGAATGGTCCCCAGGACAATATGCAACTGAAAACTCACACCCCAGAAGTGACTCGAACCCATACTCCCAGATGCCACGCAACTGGTATGTACAAGATGCCTTAATCCACTTGACCATCACGACCGGACAAAATGAGGTGATAGCCGAGGCTATTTGAACCACCCCACCGCCGGCACTCGGATAGTAATCTTGGGCATAGCATTTTACCAAATCACCTCATTCTTTGGGGCACACGTGAGGAACACAAATGCGAACAAGCCTGAATGGTCCCCAGGACAATATGCAACTGAAAACTCACACCCCAGAAGTGACTCGAACCCATACTCCCAGATGCCACGCAACTGGTATGTACAAGATGCCTTAATCCACTTGACCATCACGACCGGACAAAATGAGGTGATAGCCGAGGCTATTTGTTCGCATTTGTGTTCCTCACGTGTGCCCCAAAGAATGAGGTGATTTGGTAAAATGCTATGCCCAAGATTACTATCCGAGTGCCGGCGGTGGGGTGGTTCAAATAGCCTCGGCTATCACCTCATTTTGTCCGGTCGTGATGGTCAAGTGGATTAAGGCATCTTGTACATACCAGTTGCGTGGCATCTGGGAGTATGGGTTCGAGTCACTTCTGGGGTGTGAGTTTTCAGTTGCATATTGTCCTGGGGACCATTCAGGCTTGTTCGCATTTGTGTTCCTCACGTGTGCCCCAAAGAATGAGGTGATTTGGTAAAATGCTATGCCCAAGATTACTATCCGAGTGCCGGCGGTGGGGTGGTTCAAATAGCCTCGGCTATCACCTCATTTTGTCCGGTCGTGATGGTCAAGTGGATTAAGGCATCTTGTACATACCAGTTGCGTGGCATCTGACTCGCATGGACCAACATGAGAGAGCTGCCTCGCATGGACCAACATGAGAGAGCTGACTCGCATGGACCAACATGAAGGAGCTGCCTCGCATGGACCAATATGAAGGAGCTGACTCGCATGGACCAACATGAGAGAGCTGACTCGCATGGACCAACATGAGAGAGCTGCCTCGCATGGACCAACATGAGAGAGCTGCCTCGCATGGACCAACATGAGAGAGCTGCCTCTCATGGACCAACATGAAGGAGTTGCCTCGCATGGACCAACATGAGAGAGCTGACTCGCATGGACCAACATGAGAGAGCTGCCTCGCATGGACCAACATGAAGGAGCTGCCTCGCATGGACCAACATGAAGGAGCTGCCTCGCATGGACCAACATGAGGGAGCTGCCTCGCATGGACCAACATGAAGGAGCTGCCTCGCATGGACCAACATGAGGGAGTTGCCTCGCATGGACCAACATGAAGGAGCTGCCTCGCATGGACCAACATGAGGGAGCTGCCTCGCATGGACCAACATGAAGGAGCGTCCTCGCATGGACCAACATGGACCAATATGGCTTCCATAGCTAGTGTTTCTATCATTTGACATTTAACAATACAATTAAACAGCCGACGGAATATTGACTCTTATGATACAACTACTACTGATATCCACCCAAACTCATATTTCATATGTATGTCTAACCTACGGTTGAAACAATCCAGTGATTATGCATAAATTATGTTACATGATAATTTGTTCTATAAATCTATTACCCTTTTTCCCAACCAATATTTACCCAGTTTTTTCCTGCATCAAAACCTATTGAATTTCTATGCATTGTTTAGTGTTCAATATTATGTTGATATATTTTATACCTTATTTATATCTCCTTTTGTATTCCATGGCATCCATTTACTTCAATTACGTCTTTCTAGATCTCTGTTTGCATTCAGATCATCTGGACAATTGCATCATTGTCCAGATGGTATTTGTAACTCTATAATTATTACCTAAGCCCTGAGCTCTACATTGTTCATCATTAAACTATATCTAATAATATTTTAACTATTATAAAAACCGTTTTCAGATATTATTTTATCTATTTTCTGTCTTCTGGATTTATTTACGGCCCTTTTTGGTGTCGTTTGCAAATTTGCAACTGTTGCTGTTCCTTCCTGTGTCTGAATCGTTATTGTATATGGAAAGCAAGAGAGGGCCCAGGACAGAGCCCTGAGGCACTCTACTTACAACAGTCTCCCACTCGGACTTAATTAACTCCAATGATGCTAACTCTGCTTTCTTTGAAATAACTATGTAATGATCCAACTTTCAATAATCCCCCTCCAATATTACGTACTTCTAAGCCTCTTGTAAGTCTCTTATCAGGCACAGTATCAAAGACTTATCCGAAGTTAAGGAATACAGTGTCAAAATCCTTTCCGCTGTCGACTATTCGAAATAATCCGGATATGACCAGTAAATTTGGTAAAAACGAGCGGCCCTTAGTAAATTCCTATTGTGAAATTCGTGATTAATCTTTATTTGTCAGGATCTAAACGATTGGTTTTTGCGATTATCGATTAAAGGAATTTTCCCATAACCGTCGCTCGGCTGATTGGTTTATAGTTCGACGCAAGTGATCAATCTTCGGTCTTAAAAACCGCTCCTACATTAACACTTTTTCTCGACCCCGGAGAGAGCGCGACTCAAATGGCTTATTAAAGATGCGAGGCAACGGCTCACTAAAGTCCTCGTTACATTCCCTAAGATTATTGCCAAATGTTTCGCCCAACCACTTCCGTTATCTTAAGGTTATCTGCAGATGATTTCGGGGCTTAGTGTCCCCGTGGCCCGGTCCTCGACCAGGCCTCCACCCCAGAGAAGCAGCCCGTGACAGCTGACTAACTCCCAGGTACCTATTTACTGCTAGGTAACAGTTGCATCAGAGTGAAAGAAACTCTGCCTACTGTTTCTCGCCGGCGCCTGGGATCGAACCCGAGACTACTAGATCACGCGTACAGTGTTCTGTCCTCTTAGCCACCGGCTCAGCCACTTGGACTAAACGGCAGAGTGATGGTCTCGCTTCATGCAGGTCGGCGTTCAATCCCCGACCGTCTCAGTGGTTGGGCACCATTCCCTCACCCCGTCCTATCCCAAATCATTACCCACTGCCAAATATTTCCTCTGCATTTGTTGGTCATTCATTTTGTATACTAGATTTTTCCATGATACGCACTCAACTACTCCACTTCTACTCTTCACCTATACTGACTTTTGAAAGAAATTAGAGGAGAAGATGGTAGTTGTTAGGTGGGCAGCCGTCCAGGATGTGCCAGTGATCTGACCTGAGGGCCAAGCTTGGGTAGTTAAGGAGGCTCAGCTGCGCTCTCTAGTATTTAAGGAAACCTTGTTTGTTGTTTGTGTAGTTGAAATAAATTCCAGAGTTAAAAACGATAGAATTCAGCAACAATAGAACAACAATAAAATAGGAAAAGATTGACAAGATCCAACAAAGAGATTAAACAGAACTGAGGCCTAACACCACAAGATGAAACATACAAATATTACACAGCAATAATAATAAAAGTAAACAGAAGAGAACATGGAACTTGCCTTTGGAAGAGAAATAATGAAGCAAGCAACATAAAGGACACGGCAGAAGTAAACAAGAAGAGGCACAATGTGTACACCCGACAGTGGCACACAGCCGCTGGGATGCAAACATGGTGAGATGCCAACACCTTTAAACAACAAATAACAGCAGAGAGAACAAATGAACAAGACACCAGTAACCGGCTTGGTTATCTTGAGATGATGATTTCGGGGCTTTTTTTTTTTAGTGTTCCCGCGGCCCGGTCCGCGACCAGGCCTCCACCCCCAGGAAGCAGCCCGTGACAGCTGACTAACACCCAGGTACCTATTTTACTGGTAGGTAACAGGAGCATAGGGTGAAAGAAACTCTGCCCATTGTTTCTCGCCGGCGCCTGGGATCGAACCCAGGACCACAGGATCACAAGTCCAGTGTGCTGTCCGCTCGGCCGACCGGCTCCCGGCTTGGTGGACGGGAGAAAGTCCCGTCACTTGGTGGACGGGAGAAAGTCCCGTCACTTGGTGGACGGGAGAAAGTCCCGTCACTTGATGGACGGGAGAAAGTCCCTTCACTTGGTGGACGGGAGAAAGTCCCGTCACTTGGTGGACGGGAGAAGGTCCCGTCACTTGGTGGACGGGAGAAAGTCCCGTCACTTGGTGGACGGGAGAAAGTCCCGTCACTTGGTGGACGGGAGAAAGTCCCGTCACTTGGTGGACGGGAGAAAGTCCCGTCACTTGTGTACCACAAAGTTAGATTAAAATTCTTGGCGCGCAATTTCTGAGACAGACAACGACGTGAAAAGTAGAATTAAAGAAGAAGAGATGAAGAATAAACCGAGAGCAAATAAAGGAGGAAAAGGGAAGGAAATATGTGACGGAACATTTTATAGTAATAAACGCTGAAGACAAGCTGAAGGTCACCTGTGACGCAGGTCAAGGACACCTGTGACGCAGGTCAAGGTCACCTGTGACGCAGGTCAAGGTCACCTGTGACGCAGGTCAAGGTCACCTGTGACGCAGGTCAAGGTCACCTGTGACGCAGGTCAAGGTCACCTGTGACGCAAGTCAAGGTCGCCTGTGACGCAGGTCAAGGTCACCTGTGACGCAGGTCAAGGTCGCCTGTGACGCAGGTCAAGGTCACCTGTGACGCAGGTCAAGGTCGCCTGTGACGCAGGTCAAGGTCACCTGTGACGCAGGTCAAGGTCGCCTGTGACGCAGGTCAAGGTCACCTGTGATGCAGGTCAAGCTCACCTGTGACGCAGGTCAAGGTCACCTGTGACGCTGCTCAAGCTCACCTGTGACGCTGCTCAAGCTCACCTGTGACGCAGGTCAAGCTCACCTGTGACACAGCTCAAGCTCACCTGTGACGCAGCTCAAGCTCACCTGTGACGCAGGTCAAGCTCACCTGTGACGCAGGTCAAGCTCACCTGTGACGCAGGTCAAGCTCACCTGTGACGCAGCTCAAGCTCACCTGTGACGCAGGTCAAGCTCACCTGTGACGTTGCTCAAGCTCACCTGTGACGCAGCTCAAGCTCACCTGTGACGCAGGTCAAGCTCACCTGTGACGCAGCTCAAGCTCACCTGTGACGCAGGTCAAGCTCACCAGTGACGCAGGTCAAGGTCACCTGTGAAGCAGGTCAAGGTCACCTATGACGCAGGTCAAGGTCGCCTGTGACGCAGGTCAAGGTCATCTGTGACGCAGGTCAAGGTCACCTGTGACGCAAGTCAAGGTCGCCTGTGACGCAGGTCAAGGTCACCTGTGACGCAAGTCAAGGTCGCCTGTGACGCAGGTCAAGGTCACCTGTGACGCAGGTCAAGGTCGCCTGTGACGCAGGTCAAGGTCACCTGTGATGCAGGTCAAGCTCACCTGTGACGCAGGTCAAGGTCACCTGTGACGCTGCTCAAGCTCACCTGTGACGCTGCTCAAGCTCACCTGTGACGCAGCTCAAGCTCACCAGGAGACAGAGGAATAAAATAAATAGCTCCTCTGTGGAAGAAATCAAGGAGGGTTAAAAAGAGGTGAAGAAGCACTGGAGAAGGAGGTGGAAGAAGAGAGGAGGAGGAGGAGAAGAAAAGTGGAGATAGGATAGATGAAAATGAAGAGGGAAAAGGTGACAGAGGTAATAAACGGATTTACGAACCAGGGAGAGAAAAATATATCGAAGAGACAAAAAAGATATCGTGGAGAGAAAATAGATATCGGTACTAACAACGACAATATGAAACCTGAAGGCGAAGCTGAGCAGGAGCTACAAACATCAAACATCTTGAAAGGAGTAGAGGAATTTAATAAGATGAACCATTGCAGTGAGCTAAAGTACAGCTTTAACGTACCTAAAGAGAAAGAGTAATGTGCAACAAAGGACGCAACAAGACCAACAACAGAGATAAGGATAAAAATACCATTGATGTGACAGGACAATTGGGTCAAAGACCAATAACGACTCTTCAGAAGCAGCCAAATTGGTGATAGACAAGGCAGATAGTAATGTCAACAGAGCCAGATGCTGGCAGAATAAAGCAGGTAGCGACCTGCACCGCACAAGAAATCCATAGTAAGCGATCACGTGTTGCCTGCCACCTGCCACAACCAGCAGGCGTGAGACAGGCAATTGACAGGAGAGAGACCACGGGGAATGTGAGGAGTTGGAATTAAAACTTGGTAAAGTGCAAGTAATTGGGACAACCCAAAGAATATATACCTTTTGTTACCTAAACTTTTGTAAGAAAGGACGAGTCTAACATGGACGACAATCACCATTAAGGGATAGCTTAAACAACAGCCATCCTGTGAGGTATATACGTAAAGGGACAGGAAGGCTGGGTACACTGAGGGATAGATACAACTGGATGTACATTGGCCAGGACATGAGCGAAAAGTAAAGAGAAGACGTACAGAGAATCAGGGAGCAAAAGAACAGAGGAATTGCAGAAGGAATTAGAAATGAAACATGTAGAGATCAAGATGTTAGGGCAGGGCTAACAAGCAGGCCAGGGAACAAGCAGGAGAATTAGGCACAGGCAAACAGTAGGCCAAGTCAAACTGGGAAGGAAACAGACCAAGGAAATGAGTGTCTGCGGCCTCATCAACACTCACAAGTGCCACTATCTGGGATGTGTCTAGCCCAAAGGTAGACTCTATTTACCAGGAAGCTACTAAGCAGCCCAGTAGAATTAAGGAGCATAAATATTTGGTTCAGAAATGTTGACGGCTTTACAAATAAAGTGGTAGAGCAGAAATGCATCCCAATATCATTGCAGTTACAGAGACTAAACTAATAAACTTAATGTGAGCAAGCAAAATTTCCATCAAGATACCATGTAGTAAGAATGGAAAGGATAAATATTAGGGAAAGAGGAGTAACCTTATTGATTCAACATCAGAAAATTGGAGAAATATAGATTGTCTAGAGGTATTCAAGAAACAAGTTATTACACCTGATGATACTAGGTGTAATAACACTTAGAACCTTGAGGATAGTGGTAAGGGTTATTAACAAACCCGCCTCACTTAATACACGAAGATCAAGGAAGGAGTAGGAAAAGAAAAATGTCACATAACATTTCTGAAAATAATAGAAAAGGTGGCTAAAGTGGATAGGAGATCCAGAGTATTATTCCTGGTGCATGGGGATTTTAATCCCAGGGAAATAAATTCGACCGCCAAGGTTTCTCGCGAGGGGAGGGGAGGGGGGGGGACAGAGAGAGCAAGATCTGCGACACAGCAGACAAATATTTCCAATGGCAATACCAAGGAGCCAACCAGAGTAAGAGTAGAATATCTATTTTCTTCCTTAGACCAGGCAATTACGCAAATGATGAAGTAGAGAGAATCGAGAAGGTGAAAACAAGAGAAGGGCCTATATAAAGGATGTCTTGGGAGAGCCAGAGAGTAATGTCAGCGCATGAGATAATACAATTTCCAACACGAAAATGCGTAGAAGTAATGGAACAGTTCATACTTCTCAGGAGGAAAATGGATGAAAGGAGAACAGAAAACCCATGATTCAACAGACAGTGAAAAGAGAAGGCACGGAACAGGTATCAGGACGAGGCCACAAGGCAAATAAGGAGGCACTTACGAGGGCCAGAAATGAGAATACCAAAAGCAGGAGAAACAGAGCAGCAGTTTAAATAAAACACTGAGCAAAAAATAAACAAGTAACACGAGTATTGACATGAAACAGTCTCCGTGGTGTAGTGGTAAGACACTCGCCTGGCGTTCCGCGAGCGCTATGTCATGGGTTCGTATCACGGCCGGGGAGAATTTACTGGGCGCAAATCCTTAACTGTAGCCTCTGTTTAACGCAACAGTAAAATGTGTACTTGGATGAAAAAACGATTCTTCGCGGCAGGGGGTCGTATTCCAGGGACCTGCCCGAAACGCTACACGTACTAGTGGCTGTACAAGAATGTAACAACTCTTGTATATATCTCAAAAAAAAAAACAAAAAAAAACAAAAACAAAGACGGACCAGATGATCAGACATCAGAGACAGAGACAGGAAATACTTTTGGTGCAGTGACAACATTTCTTTGCCATACTCCATGAGGTTTCCCCCAGTAACTGAAGTGTGAATAACTCAACATGAGTGTCTAAGACGTCTACTGTACAAACCAACCACACACACACACACACACACACCCACCCACCCACCCACCCACACACACACACACACACACACACACACGTAAGGAAGTGTTTACTAGAGTTGGATGTGACAAAGGCTATAGGCCCAGAAGGAATCTCCCCTTTGATACTAAAAGAAGGAGCAGAAGAACTGTGCCTGCCACTCTCCATAGTGTATAACAAATCAATGGCAACAGGGGAACTGCCAGAAATTTGGAAAGCCGCTAACGTAGTCCCGATATACAAGAAAGGGGATAGACAGGAGGCACTGAATTACAGGTCGGTGTCCCTAACCTGCATACCATGCAAGCTGATGGAGAAGATTGTGCGAAGAAAGCTAGTGGAGCACCTGGAGCGAAAGAACTTTGTAACACAGCATCAACATGGGTTTAGGGATGGCAGGTCCTGCCTCACAGGGTTACTTGAATTCTACGGCCAGGCAACAAAAATCAGGCAAGAAAGAGAGGGGGGTGGGCAGACTGCATATTTTTGGATTCTCTGAGCCTTTGACACAGTACCACACATGAGGATAGTGTTAAAGCTGGAGATGCAGGCAGGAGTGAAAGGGAAGGTACTCCATTGTATAAGGAAGTACCTAAGCAACAGAAGACACCGAGTCACTGTGAGGGGTGAGGTCTCTGATTGGCCAGGGGTCGCCAGTGGAGTTCCGCTGGGGTCAGTCCTTGGACCTATACTGTTTCTGATATATGTAAATGATCTCCCAGAGGGTATAGAATCGTTCCTCTCATTTTTTGCTGATGATGCAAAAATTATGAGGAGGATTCAAACAGAGGAAGCTAGTACGAGGCTTACAAGATTACCTAGACAGACTGAATGAGTGGTCCAACAAATGGCTACAAAAGTTCAACCGGAGTATATGTAAGGTAATGAAACTAGGCGGTGGAAACAGGAGGCCAGACACAGGATACAGAATGGGAGATGAATTACTTCATGAAAAGGACAGAGAAAAAGATCTAGGAGTTGATATCACGTCAAACCTGTCTCCTGAAGCCCACATAAAAAATTACATCGGCGGCGTATGAGAGCTAACATCAGAACTGCCTTCAGAAACTTGTGTAAGGAATCCTTCAGAACCTTGTATACCACGTATGTAAGACCAATCCTGGAGTATGCGGCCCCAGCATGGAGCCCGTACCTTGTCAAGCACAAGACGAAGCTGGAAAAAGTTCAGAGGTATGCCACTAGGCTAGTCCCAGAACTAAAAGGCATGAGTTATGAAGAAAGGCTGCGTTAACTGCACCTCACGTCGCTGGAAGACAGAGGAGCGCGGGGAAACAGGATCACCACATACAAAATACTCAGGGAAATTGACAGGGTAGACAAGGATGGACTATTTAACACGGGTGGGACAGGTGGAAGCTGAATACCCATATGAGCCACACAGAGACATTAGAAAGAACTTTTTCAGTGTCTGAGTAGTTAGTTAATGGAATGTACTACCATTTACTAACCTAGAAAGGTGATGTGATGGAGGCTGACTCCTTTCACAGTTTCAAATGAAGATATGAGAGAGCCCAGTAGGCTCAGGAACCTGTACACCAGTTGATTGACGGTTGAGGAGATTGTCAACCGTCTCTTTGGGACCAAAGAGCCAATGCTCAACCCCCACAATCCCAATTCCTTCTCAATTATGAGAAGAATTAAGACAGAGGGCTGCTTGAGGCTTCAAGAAGCTGAAGGAATGGTCAAACAAATGATTGTTAGAGTTTAACCCAAGCAAATGTAATGTAATGAGGAGAGATGTAGGGAGCAGGAGGCTAGATACAAGGTACCATCTGGAAGATGAATTACTTCAAGAGTCAGAGAAAGAAAAAGACTTGGGGGTTGATATCACGCCAGACCTGTCTACTGCAGCCCATATCAAGAGGATAACATCAGCGGCATATGCCAGGCTGGCCAACATAAGAACGGCATTCAGAAACTTGTGTAAGGAATCATTCAGAACTTTGTATACTACATATGTTAGGCCAATTCTGGAGTATGCAGCCCCAGCATGGAGTCCATATCTAGTCAAGGATAAGACCAAACTGGAAAAGGTTCAAAGGTTTGCCACCAGACTAGTACCCGAAGTGAGAGGTATGAGCTACGAGGAGAGACTACGGGAATTAAACCTCACTTCGCTGGAAGACAGAAGAGTTAGGGGGGACATGATCACCACATTTCAAGATTCTCAAGGGAATTGATAGGGTAGATAAAGATAGTCTATTTAACACAAGGGGCACACGCACTAGGGGACACAGGTGGAAACTGAGTGCCCAAATGAGCCATAGAGATATTAGAAAGAACTTTTATAGTGTCAGAGTGGTTGACAAATGGAATGCATTAGGCAGTGATGTGGTGGAGGCCGACTCCATACACAGTTTCAAGTGTAGATATGATAGAGCCTAATAGGCTCAGGAACCTGTACACCTGTTGATTGACTGTTGAGAGGCGGACCAAAGAGCTAAAGCTCAACCCCAGCAAGCACAACTAGGTGAGTACTAGGTGAATACACACACACACACACAAACACACAAAGGGGCTGGGTAGCTGAGTGGACAGCGCTCTACACTCGAGGACCTAGGGCGTGGGCGTGTGCATCCCCGCACCTGGCGGAGACAGATGGGCAGAGTTTCCTTAGCCCTGATTAACCTGTTGACCTAGCAGTAAATAGGTACCTGGGAGTTAGACAGCTTCAACGGGTTGCTTCCTGGAGGGTGGGTGAGTGTGTGTGTTAAAAAAAAATTACATTACAACCAACATTACCAGGCAAGTTCAAACTGAGCAAACTAATCTTAATTACTGAACAACCCAGATGGTTGAACTGTTCTTAAAACTGATGGTAACTGTACAGGTATCTTGGGGAAAGGCTATTTTCAATTACAATATTGACTAGTGACCTGAATTTATACTTTATAATTTAGTAATATGGGGAAGTTGTGATACGTCGGGCGCCTAACCTTGACCCCTGGAACGTTAGGTACGTCTCCAGGCGAAGTAGTATCCACTACTAAACATGACGCCACTGTCTTTTTGACGGTATACAACCCTGATCTCACCATTTACATTCATGGTAACGTAACCTACATACTTAAACAGATTAGTTACTGTATTTTGTTGCTACTGTAATTACTGTATTTTGTTGAAATATTATTTACGTGTTGCATTACTACAAGGGGTAGCCAATTTTTTTCTCCCTGCTCGCTAATCCCTAAATCCCAGGGGAGATGACCCCATGCTCGCCTCCCAGGTACTAGAATACCCTGTGACTCTAAATTTGAACCACGTGGTCTCATCCAATCCCTAGGAATTGAGATCTATAATTTCCAAATAATCCTCCACAACAAGCTTAGTTTTTTACAGCACAACGCACTGCTCTAGGCCCGCACACGACCCACTCCCCAGGCCTGCACACGACGCACTCCCCCAGGCCTGCACACGACCCACTACCCCAGGCCTGCACACGACCCACTACCCCAGGTCTGCACACGACGCACTCCCACAGGCCTGCACACAACGCACTCTCCCAGGCCTGCACACGACGCACTGCCACAGGCCTGCACACAACGCACTCTCCCAGGCCTGCACACGACGCACTCCCACAGGCCTGCACACAACGCACTCTCACAGCCCTGCACACAACGCACTCCCACAAGAAGGAGTGCGTCGAATGGAATGCCGTGTGCTGAGTGCACACGGGGCCTCTCCCCCCCCCAGGCCAGTACACGACGCTCTAACATCAACAGTAAACTCCGCCTGATCCGTTACATAGATGTTATTAGCTGGTCCGGGTCCGCTTGGAGAGTCTTACCAGTACAAGATCATCGTACACTTGGTCAAGACTACAAAGGTGCTGCAGAGATCGCAGATTAAATCGAACTGTGACGAGAGGAGTGATGAACTATTTGACTCGTCATTAAAGAGTTTTATATTACCAGCATTGCGTTGATATTTTTGACCTCGCACAGTATTTCCTTCAGTGTAGAGGTGAAGATTTCCAACATGTGATATCATGAGTAGAGACTAAACTAACTGATTTAATCAGCAATGCTATAGTCCCCAGGGAATACCGGATAATGAGAAATGAAAGACATCAAAGAGGAAGAGGAGGAGGTGTGGCACTGCTGGCGAAAAGAAACTGCCTGTTTGAAGGGATTTCTTTGGAGGTGGTAAACAACTGCCGACTCCGCATTGTTGGAATCATTTCGTTCGATGGAGAGAAAGTGGTTGTGGTTGTAATCTACAACCCCCTATAGAGAATCACAAAAGATCAATTGAAGAACACAAAGTTATGAAGAGAGCATGCTTGAATATCCTCTAAAGGATGACACACATAACATATAGAATGAAAGCAGAGCTCCTGATAATGGGAGACTTCAGTCATGACCAAATCGACTGAGAAACAATAGACCCAAGAGGAGGGGATGAGGCATGGAGAGAAAAGCTTGTAGTAGTTGTTGAGAGAACTTCCTGATGAAACATGTCAGGGAGTAAACAAGGAGAAGGAGTGGTGACTTACCAGGAAGATTAGACCTGGTCGTCACACAGAATGAGATGGAAATTGAAACCATTGATTATGAAATGCCAGCAAGAGCGAGTGACCACAATGTTTTAGTTTTTGAATACATAGTGACAAAGGCTTTTGAAAATCATAGAAAGATGTAACCTGGTGCAGAATGTAAAGCTGGCATACAGAAGAGGAGAACACCAGAAAGGCAGAGAATTTCTGGGTAAAAGAACACACAGAAAAATCAGGACAGGACATGATGGATTACGTAAAGTGCAAATTAAAAAACGCTGAAGAAAGATTTATACCTCAACTAATGGTTAAGTGAAGCAAGACGAGCATTAGCCCATGGCTCAACGGGCAGTGTCTGGAAGTCAAGAGAAGAAGCAAAAGAAATTTAGAGAACACAGAAGAAGGAAATCACAATATTTACACAGAGGGCCAGAAATGAGTACACAAAAACTAGGAGAGTGGCAGAGAAGCAGTACGAGAATGACACTTCATAAAAGGAAAAGTACCAACCAAAAATATTCTGTAGTCATATCAAGAGGAAGATGACTGTGAATAAATAAGTTCTCAGATTTGGAAAATGTAAGGAAGGACACACGAAAAATGTTAAGGAGATATGTGTGGAACTTAACAAAAACTTTCAAGAAGTATTCAAGCTGGAATCTGATTTTCCACTAGAGCTTAAAGCCCAAACCGAACGGTAAGTTCTACAGGAAAGCCTCATTGAAATAACAGTGACACCAGAAGAAGTAATGAAGGAACTGGATGTGAAACACACCAGTTTTACGAGACAAAATATCGTAATGGAGGCAGCTGAAGCAGTGAGCAACCCACATGCCTTGATATTTAATTCTCTCTACAAACTGGAGGACTTTCTGACAGCTGGAAATGGCTAATGTGGTGCCAGTCTACAAGAAAGTGGGAAGACAGAAACCATTAAACTAGAGACCCGTCTCACTATTAGGTATCTCCTGCAAGTTGCTAGAATAAGTGATCTGAAGGTGGCTAGTAGAACATTTAGAAGACATCAATTTTGTCTCAAATCACCAGCATGGTTTTAGTAAAGAAAAATCTTGCTTGACAAACTTGCTGGAATTCTACAACTTAAGGACAGAAATCAAATAAGAGAAAGAGGGATGGGCTTACTTCATATTCCTTGACTGTCAAAAGACATTTGATACACTCCACCATGAAAGACTCCAACTTAAAATAGGAAAGCAAGCTGGCCTCTCTGGAAGAGACCTAAGGTGGGTCAAAGAGTGTCTCTCAGGCAGGAAGCAAAGGGTTACAGTGAGAGTGGAGACATCAGAGTGGAGAGAGGTTACAAATAGAGTACCACAAGGATCGGTTCTAGGGGCACATCCTGTTCCTAATATATGTCAATGAGCAGACAGGAAAATGGCTCCTTCATATCAATGTTTGCAGATGATGCACAAACTGACGAGAGGATTCAGGACAGCGATATATTGTGATGAAATGAAAACCGATTGCGACACACTCCAGAAGTAGTCTGAAAAATGACTGCTAGAGTTTAGACCAGCCAAATCCAGAGTTATGAGGATTGGAACAGTAAAGCAAAGGAGATCTCTCACTTTACATAAAATATCAAACAATCAAAGCATTGGCTAAATATCTCCAGTCAACCACAAATTTAGTCAACATTTTACCTGTTTATATAATTCAAACCAGCGGGACAAACAAAAATGAAAGCCTCACTACAAAAGCAGCGACGATGACCAGAGCCATGAGCGTGTGATGCAACCCTCGCCACCAAGCACACCACGTCTAACCCACGACTCGTATTGTCGTCCCCCCTACACCAGCTGAGAGCACAAACAACACCCTACACCAGCTGAGAGCACAAACAACACCCTACACCAGCTGAGAGCACAAACAACACCCTACACCAGCTGAGAGCACAAACAACACCCTACACCAGCTGAGAGCACAAACAACACCCTACACCAGCTGAGACCACAAACAACACCCTACACCAGCTGAGACCACAAACAACACCCTACACCAGCTGAGACCACAAACAACACCCTACACCAGCTGAGAGCACAAACAACACCCTACACCAGCTGAGAGCACAAACAACACCCTACACCAGCTGAGACCACAAACAACACCCTACACCAGCTGAGACCACAAACAACACCCTACACCAGCTGAGACCACAAACAACACCCTACACCAGCTGAGACCACAAACAACACCCTACACCAGCTGAGAGCACAAACATCACCCTACACCAGCTGGGAGCACAAACAACACCCTACACCAGCTGAGAGCACAAACAACACCCTACACCAGCTGAGAGCACAAACAACACCCTACACCAGCTGAGAGCACAAACAACACCCTACACCAGCTGGGAGCACAAACAACACCCTACACCAGCTGAGAGCACAAACAACACCCTACACCAGCTGAGAGCACAAACAACACCCTACACCAGCTGAGAGCACAAACAACACCCTACACCAGCTGAGAGCACAAACAACACCTTACACCAGCTGAGACAACAAACAACACCCTACACCAGCTGAGAGCACAAACAACACCCTACACCAGCTGAGAGCACAAACAACACCCTACACCAGCTGAGAGCACAAACAACACCCTACACCAGCTGAGAGCACAAACAACACCCTACACCAGCTGAGAGCACAAACAACACCCTACACCAGCTGAGACCACAAACAACACCCTACACCAGCTGAGAGCACAAACAACACCCTACACCAGCTGAGAGCACAAACAACACCCTACACCAGCTGAGAGCACAAACAACACCCTACACCAGCTGAGAGCACAAACAACACCCTACACCAGCTGAGAGCACAAACAACACCCTACACCAGCTGAGAGCACAAACAACACCCTACACCAGCTGAGAGCACAAACAACACCCTACACCAGCTGAGAGCACAAACAACACCCTACACCAGCTGAGACCACAAACAACACCCTACACCAGCTGAGACCACAAACATCACCCTACACCAGCTGAGAGCACAAACATCACCCTACACCAGCTGAGAGCACAAACATCACCCTACACCAGCTGAGAGCACAAACATCACCTTACACCAGCTGAGAGCACAAACATCACCCTACACCAGCTGAGAGCACAAACAACACCCTACACCAGCTGAGAGCACAAACATCACCCTACACCAGCTGAGAGCACAAACAACACCCTACACCAGCTGAGAGTACAAACATCACCCTACACCAGCTGAGAGCACAAACATCACCCTACACCAGCTGAGAGCACAAACATCACCCTACACCAGCTGAGAGCACAAACATCACCCTACACCAGCTGAGAGCACAAACATCACCTTACACCAGCTGAGAGCACAAACATCACCCTACACCAGCTGAGAGCACAAACATCACCCTACACCAGCTGAGAGCACAAACAACACCCTACACCAGCTGAGAGCACAAACATCACCCTACACCAGCTGAGAGCACAAACATCACCCTACACCAGCTGAGAGCACAAACAACACCCTACACCAGCTGAGAGTACAAACATCACCCTACACCAGCTGAGAGCACAAACATCACCCTACACCAGCTGAGAGCACAAACATCACCCTACACCAGCTGAGAGCACAAACATCACCCTACACCAGCTGAGAGCACAAACATCACCTTACACCAGCTGAGAGCACAAACATCACCCTACACCAGCTGAGAGCACAAACATCACCCTACACCAGCTGAGAGCACAAACAACACCCTACACCAGCTGAGAGCACAAACATCACCCTACACCAGCTGAGAGCACAAACATCACCCTACACCAGCTGAGACCACAAACAACACCCTACACCAGCTGAGAGCACAAACATCACCCTACACCAGCTGAGAGCACAAACATCACCCTACACCAGCTGAGACCACAAACAACACCCTACACCAGCTGAGAGCACAAACATCACCCTACACCAGCTGAGACCACAAACAACACCCTACACCAGCTGAGAGCACAAAC